>NW_026864682.1:0-244069 GCF_026571515.1 Ruditapes philippinarum | reverse complement strand
TAAAAAAACAACTAAGCAAATATATAGGAGGATATATCTTAGTTAAGGAATTAAATAGGCATAAATTTGTGACAATCCACTGTAGCAGATATTGCTGCTAAAATACACAGAGCTTGACAGTAGAGCTTCCCATGACATTTTCTTACATTCAAGCCAGTGGATGCAAATTAAAAGTCAAGACACAATCTCACACAGACAGAGGGTACAACAAATTTCCTAAATATTCTAATATTACTAAAAGTTAAACAGGGATCTTTTGTTTGTTTACCATTACATGACCCTAATAACTTAATTTAACTGCTTGGATCAGACTAATAAACTGACAATCCTAGTATCTGGAATATGTATCCCTGGTTAAATAAACGTTCTCACATTGTCTGTGCAACATTTTTCGCGTGCCTTCCCGCAGTTGAACAGATACATGTAAACAGAGAAAACAGGTCCTTATTGGAAATCGATTCTATATAAAAAACTTTGTAACAACAAGAAGGCCAAAGGCCATAGAAATCTTACCTTAAACCAATTGTAGAACAGAACATTAAATCTTTCATTCAGAGGCGGGTCATCCTGTAAACATTTAAAGGAAGGGAAATTATTTTTGCCCATAAACTTCGTGTACAAGTCTAAGTAGGCCTACTTTGTGCTTCAAATAGTAAAGCCCTAGGACATGTAGTTTTACACAAGATGATTTGAATTATGTTTACCTTGTTGCTCAATTTGTATTAAAATGATATTCTATGTAAGAAACCTATGTTTTACATGTTTCCTATATAAGATTTTAGTACTAAAATGCTAGTAGCAGCATCTTGATGAGATTTTCAATACATTTTGCTCTGGGCATTTAAATTTGACTGTGAAACTATGGTTTTAAAATATTAACTTCCTAAAGCTAACACTACGAAATGAGCATAAACTAGAGCAGCGATATATTCATCCTACTCACAAATTATCTATAGTTTTTTACATTTTAAAGCGGATATATGATGTTGGAGTATTCGACGATGATACAGAATTAACTGGACAACAAATGGAAGCCAATTTTCACATCGGTGCTGAATGATTATTATATAAGTTTTTGTAAGGGTACTACATAAAAATTCACATATTAACTAGTAAGATATCCAAGCCCAGTCCCTGCTTTCACTAACATTTCGGTATGAGACAATTCTAAGCCCCAAGATTGTCTCTAACTAAAATTTGCAATATTCATAATTTTGGACATGTTTTGTTCCTGTTTGACTTAAAGCGTGGACCTTTCCGGTTTTTTCGTAGCGAAACATTTAGACACACCTTTTCCATTCATTGCTAGGTCAACTGCTCGCAAACAGTATCACAAACATTATAACCAGGTCTTCTTTTGTGCAAACCAGGTCAACCAGTGACTATGTATTTTCTCAGTGTAGCAATTGGATAACAAGTTAGTCAATTTACATAAAACTGTAAACACCGGAAAGGTCCACTGAAGTTATAGCTTACATTTGATTGCCTGTCCTCAGTACAACTGATCTTCCCATTCCATAGGCACCAGTAGATAAAACCTGAACCGAAGCATTTCTAGCCACTGTTGACAATGGAGTATCAAATCCAATTTCTTTGCTATTTCTACTCTCTGCTTTTTTCCGAATTATTTTTCTAACCTAGAAACAGAAAACACAGGTAAAAAGTTTACGTATTTATATGTCACACCATCATAATATTGGTTATATGGTGACTTTCCAGCTTAACTGTTTCACTATAGATCGTAAACAGATTTAATACTAATTAAATGATCCAAATAAAATATTATTCAAATTAGTTGTTAATAATACACCCTTAAACACTTTTGATATGAACTACGTAAATAACCGAGGTATATTGAGTGAAAAAATATGAGTTGTTTCCCTTATCTTCAAGTAAAATCTATATCTCTTATGCTAAAACAATACAAATTAAGCCTTTTTTAAACCTCTTGTTTGTTATTAAATGTCCGATTTTAAAAATCGTTACATCAATGGAAAGCTTTGGATCTTAGCTTTGTCACACTCACAGTTTATACTTCAACACATCTTATGACACCAAAGTATTTATTAAATTAACTGTTAAACCTACCATATACAGCGATTTTTTTCCCTGAATTGTGAACGAGTCCGGTACCATAAAAATTGTGAAAAAAAGCGTTGTTTCTTAACAAATTGTGAATTTTTTAATTAAGATTGTTAATATCTTATTAAGCAGTAAGAACATATAATTTTTTTAACGTAGTATTTACTGTTATGAGACATTTTGAATGATGTTTACAGAAATTACCAGACGCTTGTTTCAGAATTGATTCATCCCTAGAAGTTTCGTATTTAAACAGTACAAAAATTTAAAGGGCGAATGCACCGGAAATCATGGTTGACTTAACGCATTTTAAGATAAACAAAGCACAACAGGCAAAAGTTTAGCATCATTATGAGAAGAGAGGAAATAATATGTTATTAAAGGCTTAATAAATCAGAATTGTGAAATTTCATCGAAATTGTGAACGGCTCCGTCAGACCCAGTCTGAAAATTGTGAAGGTCCGTTTGTGATTGTGAATGGGTCCGTTATTTGGTACCACTTATACTGTGCTCCTCTAAGTTCACGGTACTTAATGATTTGAAACCTGAGAGAAAACAACAAATGAAACTTTATAATGGTACAAAAATTGTCATAAGCTATAACATATAGGTATTTTCTGCTGTATGACACAAGGAAACAACAATATATTCAGTCAAATTTAATTTACATGGACCAAACGTAGACCTTCTGTCGGCCATTTTGAAAACAGTATGCCATCATTTAAATCGCGGTAATGGTGTTACATTTATTTTTTTTCATATTTCAGTAAAATTTCTACATGTTGTTTTGCTGCCCTGATTTTAGATATTGAAATTATCCTTACTTTGTAACTCAAATTTTTTTTTCAACAAACAAGAATATTTAGAAAATGATGATTGTTTCAGACATATGCCCAAGTTTAATGTACTTATATTGCTTTTTGCAGAAATTTGTAAAATGTTGTCCTATTTTACATAAAAATCTAGATTTAAAATATTTTGCACAAAAACTTTGTTGTATAGGTGTATGCATAAAATATGTTAATTCTGACCAATTTTAACACTGGTCACATGAAAATATGCCATTACCGTGAAATAAGTGATGACGCGGAATTAGTGATGTTGAGTATATATCAGGGGCTACCTTGGACTGAAAATTTAGGGAAATGTTGAGAAATTAACGGAAAATTTACATACGCTTTATACAGTGAGATTCACAACTGGTTATCACTTGAAAAACTACTAATAAGAATAGCCTGTCGTCTGCTAGTTCAGAAAGTGTTTGTCAATGTATTATTCGATGCACAGGCAATCGGTGCGTGGCTTGGATAGTATACATGTACATGACCACGCCCACTTACTTTTTTATAAATATTTTTTTTTTCACTAATAAAATATTTTTTTATTCAAAATATTTTTAAAATATCTTATTTTCAATAAATCAACAAGGAAAACTTGTTTTTAAAAAATTTCATCCATATATACTATTAATATAGTAAAGGTAGAAAGGTTCGCCAGCGGACCTACCACCAGGCCTTATGTTACCTCCCAGATCTTTGTTAATTGTCAACCAATTTTCACCAAATAAAGTGCAATCTACGCAGAAATGATTTTTATTTCGAAAAATGTACAATATTAGAACAGTTGGTACGACAAAAGATGGAATTTTAAAGCAAAAATGCACTTTTTGTCTAGGTCGGCCATCGCATGACCGAGCTGAAAGTAGACGATTTTGAACATAAATCGATCTTTTTCTTAATAACAAACTAATGTCAGTGCATGCAAACAGTTGAAATAGAAAAGGCAGCTATAAAACTATCGCTTACCGGTCCAAAGTTAATCCAAAACGTCTACAGGTACGCACTTTCAGTAGTTATTTGCACTAACTTTTTAAATTTCCCGACATTGTACATGTATACAAATTCTGATCCGGATATTCAAGGTACGCATGCTCGGTTCCCGCTGGTACCCAGCTTCGCTCAATTTTTATTATGCGAAAAGGGGTACGCATCAGATACATCCGGGTCAGCATTTGTATACATGTAATGTCAGGGAATTTAAAAAGTTAGTGCAAATAACTACTGAAAGTGCGTACCTGCAGACGTTTTGGATTAACTTTGGACCGGTAAGCGATAGTTTTATAGCTGCCTTTTCTATTTCAACTGTTTGCATGCACTGACATTAGTTTGTTATTAAGAAAAAGATCGATTTATGTTCAAAATCGTCTACTTTCGGCTCGGTCATGCGATGGCCGACCTAGACAAAAAGTGCATTTTTGCTTTAAAATTCCATCTTTTGTCGTACCAACTGTTCTAATATTGTACATTTTTCGAAATAAAAATCATTTCTGCGTAGATTGCACTTTATTTGGTGAAAATTGGTTGACAATTAACAAAGATCTGGGAGGTAACATAAGGCCTGGTGGTAGGTCCGCTGGCGAACCTTTCTACCTTTACTATATTAATAGTATATATGGATGAAATTTTTTAAAAACAAGTTTTCCTTGTTGATTTATTGAAAATAAGATATTTTAAAAATATTTTGAATAAAAAAATATTTTATTAGTGAAAAAAAAAAATATTTATAAAAAAGTAAGTGGGCGTGGTCATGTACATGTATACTATCCAAGCCACGCACCGATTGCCTGTGATTCGATGGTGCATTATTTTTTTATATGAAGTTTATGTTCTGTTCTGTTTGTATTGATTACTTTTCCCATACTATTTCCTCCTATTAAAACCTCATTCTTATACAAAATCGTAATTTAATCAATTGATTCATTAATTTATTTAAATGCTTTGGCATGCTGAATGGGGCCGATTTGGTAAAGGGACGAAACGTCCGGGCCGAAACATCTTGGGTAATACGGGGGCCGAAACGTCTTTAAACTTTTTGACTTACAGCTGGTGTTTTAAATTCATGTCGGCCTACAGATCCTCCAGACTTATTATGAATATTTCTAAAAGAAAACGCAACAAAACGATTCACCAAGAACTTATATGGAATGAACATTTTCGTCCTTCACTTCATGATGCAAGTAAGCGTCTGCTGATATAGAGCAGACTAAACACTGACATGTTGAGAAATTACCGGAAAGAAAGAAATCACAGAAAACGATAAGTCTTAAAATACGAGCGCAAAACTGAAGAAACACACGGAGCCCCGCCTAACTTCTTTTTTCATAATCAATTTCAATAGTTTTGGTATCAATTTAAACATTACTTCATTAGCTGCAAAGGAAAAAAATTCTCATATATAGCCTACGCGATATAAAATATCCCATAAAAAAGTTGTTAAAACATTTTAATCTATTTGAGTAAAGGTGATGTAAGTACTTCACAGCTTATTGAGACAATTTGAAAATGGGGCCTTTTCTTAAAAAAATGCTCTAGATTTCATAGATTAATTTTGCTAAAAAGGCATAAAAAATCAACATCGGGCTAACATTTTTTCCTATTAGACGAATCAGTCTGCCGATAATGCTTATATTGCGTAAATAAACCCCTAAAAAGACTACCACCGTTAGTTGTATGAGCTTTTCTGTATTCACATAGTCTGCCGCCACCGGTTTTATTGGGTTAAGCCCCCCCCCCCCCCACACACACACACCTTTAAAAATAATATCACCGTGGGTTGTGTGAGCTTTACTATTATTTATTATTTTACTTCAAGGGACAGTGATATGTTGATATTTCGTCTAATTAATGCATCCCTATCTGTAAAGGGATTATTTGATTACATTGCTAAAAAAGCTTTCTCGGGAAATCGGAATCACAATGAAGGCGTAGTCTGGTTCCCTGCCTACATTTACTACGGAAAGTATAACGTAGTATAAGGCGAAGGGAACTCCAAACTAAATGAAGGCGAAACAAATACGGAGGCAATCAGAACTTCAATGAGTTTTAAAGGTACATTATCGCCTTAGAAACAAATAAATTTTTACTTCTTTAGAAAGTTCAAACCTGAATTTTATAATGTTAAAATAACGTTTTTAGAGAATGTTAAATGCTTTTTACCAGGAAAAAATAGCGATTAATGTGAAATAATTTGTCATAAATGTAGCGAAATGTAAACAAAGTAGTATTTTGACCTCAATACAAAATACTTATAACCCTATAACCACATGTACTTATTGCAAAAAGCAACAGCTAAAAAAGATGGTTCTGGTAATTGGCCAATGAATAACTTTTTGGATACTATAAAAGTACACCAAAATTTAAATCTTTTGAGAAATAAAAATAAAAGCAAGTCTGAGGCATAATGGGCCTTTAATTAATACACTCACTAATTGTGGCCATATTGTGTTCTTTTTCAACATGTCTTTTGTTGGAGCGATTTAAGAAGTGGCTCAATTAATACAATAATTATAGTAATGTACTATGGCATACTTATTTTCAACTCGTATTTTTTATCAACTGTAAAGTTAGAAACCTTACTAATTTTGAGGTTAACATGGTAACAGTATTATTAAATATCCCTCATTACATTTTTTTACTCCTACACTTTGCAATTAAAAGTATATGTATAATTCAGAAATAAACATTGAGGAAAATAATTTAAAATTCAGGTTCGACTTATATTGATTAACCAGGAATAAAAATACTAATTTTGAGATTTATAATGATTATTATATGATTGAAAAAAATATCAGATTCTTCAAAATAGTACGTTGTCTTTGCTGAAGATATATTTATTTTCCCCCTTTGTATCTAAACAAATGATTAGTAAACACAATAATGGACTGCGTATAAACACTGCTTAATTGTAACCAAGAAGTCTTAATATTTTTGTCTTTTATCCCTTTAAATTCATCAAATTTGATAAAGCAATATATTTTATTAGACCAAAGACTTTGTCTCAAACTGAAATAATAAAGAATAAAGATACGTAATATAAGTCGGGTAATCTAGTAAAGTTATTGAAAAATACCCTTTTCAAGATATACATGAGTTTTAATTCAGCTTTCGTATGTAAAACGTAAATATAGCTCTGTAATGATTATCATAAAGTCATAACAACCAACCTCTTTAAAATGCAAATGCGTAAACCATATTAACAATCCAAAAACATAGGGTTGCTGAAAATATCTGTCAGGTAAAAAAGCAAAAAAAAAAAAAAAAAAAAAAAAAACAAAAACAAAACCATATACATGTATTACACCTGTATAAGAATATATAAGATATTGAAAGATATTAATCTTGCTCCATTTCACATTTGCGCCATCTGTTTTTTCTTGACCGATTACCGTTAGTATCCAAGGACATTTTGTCTAAATACTTAATATCAGAATTAGATACTTATATAACTTTGTACTATGGTTATGGACAGAGTCCCCATCTGTCATTCAAGGAATGTCCTCTTTCTACGTAATTGTGATTGGCAACCCTTGCATGGATAAAAGAGTAAACGAAATATTTCTCTGTTGTTTATTCAGTATTATTAGTTTTTAACTGTAGTGTTACAGAAAAAAAAAACGCTTTTTTTTTCGCTGAGGGGTCTCTTTTCAGAGTTGAAACATCAGAATTGCACCTACCGTAATTGTAAGAGGGGACTAATGGTTCTGAACGTTATAGAGGTTCTTAACGCAATAAAACTGGCGATGGCAGCCTCAGAGAATACAGTAAAGCTCACAAACCCACGGTGATAAGCCATTTAGGGCGCTCTGAATGCAATAATTCCGGATTTATGGCGTTCAGAACGCCCTAAATGGCTTATCACCGTGGGTTGTGTGAATTTTACTGTATTCTCTGAGGCTGTTCCCGCTGGTTCTTTTTGCGTTCAGAGCGCCCCAAAAAGCCTATCGCAATGGGTTGTGTGAGTTTTACTGTATTCTCTGAGGCTGCATCGCCAGTTTCATTGTGTAAAGGACCCCCTAAAAGTCCTATCACCGTGGTTTGTGAGACATTTACTTTATTTTTTAAAGGCTTCAACCGCAGGATTTCTTGCGTTCAAAACCCCCTAAAAGGCCTATCACCGTAGGTTGTTTGAGCTTTACAGTATTCTCTGAGGCTGCCACCGCAGGTTTTATTGTTTAAAGAACCCCCTATAAGATCTATCACTGTGGGTTGTGAGAGCTTTCTTCTATTCTTTAAGGCTTCAACTGCCGGATTTATTGCGCTCAGTACCCTCTAAAAGGCCCATGACCGTTGGTTGTGTGAGCTTTACTGTATTCTCTGAGGCTACCCATGCCGGTTTTATTGCGAGCGCCCGAAAAAGCCTAACATCGTGGGTTGTGTGAACTTTACTATATTCAATGAGATTGCCGCCACCAGATTCATTGCGTTTAAAAGCCCCTGAAAGGCCTATCGCCATGTTTTGTCTGATCTTTAATGTATTTTTTGAGGCTGCCACAGCCGGATTTATAGTGTAAAAGACCGCCTAATAGGCATATCACCGTTGGTTGTGAAAGCTTTACTGTATTCTTTGAGGCTGCCGCCTCTAATTCTATTGCGTTTTGAACCTCCTTAAAGGCCTATCACTGTGGGTTGTTTTAGCTTTATTGTATTGTCTGAAGCTACTCCCGCCGGTTTTATTGCGTTCAAATGCCTATTATCGTGGATTGTGTGAGCTTTACTGTATTCTCTGAGGCTGCCGCCGCCGGGTTTATTGTGTAAAGGACGCCCTTAAATGCCTATCACCGTGTGTTGTGAAAGCTTTACTCTTTTATTTAAGACTTTAACCGCCGAATTTCTTGGGTTTAGAACCCCCTAAAAAGCTGATCACCGTGGGTTGTTTAAGCTTAACTGTATTCTCTGAGGTTGCCTTCGCGGGTTTTATTGCGTTAAGAACCCGTAAAGTCCTATCACTGTGGGTTGTGTGAGCTTTCCTCTATTCTTTGAGGCATCAACCGCCGAATTTTTTGCGTTCAGACCACCCTAAAAGGCCTATAACCGTGGGTTGTTTGAGCTTTACTGTATACTTTGAGGCTGTCCCCGCCGATTTTATTGTGTAAAGAACTCCCCTAACAGGCCTTTCACCGTGGTTTGTGTCGAGCGGTACTGTGCTTTTCCCGGCAGTCGCCACCAGTTTCATTGCTGAAAGGCCTTTCACCGTGGGTTGTGTGAGCTTTACTGTAGTCTCTGAGGCTGCCCACGCCGGTTTTATTGCGTTCAGAGCGGCTCAAAAGGCCAACCACAATGAGTTGTGTGAGTTTAACTGTATTCTTTGAGGCTGCCCTGCCAGATTCATTGTGTAAAGGACCCCCTAAAAACCATCATCGTGGGTTGTGCGACATTTACTCTTTTCTTTAAGGCTTCATCCGCCGGATTTCTTGCGTTCAGAACCCCCTAAAAGGCCTTTTCCCTTAGGTTGTGTGAGCTTTACTGTATTCTCTGAGGCTGCTTCGGCCAGTTTTATTTTTAAAGGACACCCTGGAAGGCCTATCATTGTGGGTTGTTAGAGCTTTCTTCTATTATTTAAGGCATCAACCGCCGGATTTATTGCGTTAAGTACCTCCTAGAAGGCCTATCAGCGTGAGTTATGTGAGCTTTACTGTATTCTCTTAGGCTACCCCGCCGGTTTTATTGCGGTCAGAGTGCCCAAAAAGCCTATCACCGGAGGTTTTGTGAGCTTTACTGTATTCTCTGAGACTGCCGCCGCCGGTTTTATTGTGTAAAGGGCCCCCTAAAAGGCATATGATCGTGGGTTGTGAGACATTTACTCTTTTCTTTAAGGCTTCAATCCCCGGATTTCTTGCGCTCAGAACGCCCTAAAAGGCCTATCACCGTTGGTTGTGTGAGCTTTACTGTATTCCCTGAGGCTGCAACCGCCGGTAATATTGTGAAACGGACAACCGAAAAGGCCAATCACCGTAGATTGTGAGAGCTTTTCTCTATTCTTAAAGGCTTTAACCGCCGGATTTCTTTTGCGTTCAGAAGCCCCTTAAAGGCCTATTACGGTGGGGTTTGTGAGCTTTAATGTATTCTCTGAGGCTGCCACAGCCGGTTTTGTTGCGTTCACAGCTCCCGAAAAGGCCTACCACAGTTGGTTGTGTGAGCTTTACTGTATTCTCTGAGGCTGCCAAAGCCGGTTATATTGTGAAAAGGACCACCTAAATGTTCCATCACCGTGGGTTGTGCGACATTTACTCTTTTCTTTAAGGCTTCATCCGCCGGATTTCTTGCGTTCAGAATCCCCCGAAAAGGCTAATCGCGAGGGTTGTGTGAGTATTACTGTATTCTCTGAGGCTGCCACCGCCTGTTATATTGTGTAAAGGACCGTTTAAAAGGCCAATCACTGTGGGTTGTGAAAGCTTTGCGTTCACAGCCCCCTTAAAGGCCTATCACCATCGGTTGTGAGAGCTTTACACTATTCTTAAAGGCTTCAACCGCTGGATTATTTTGCATTAAGAACCCCTAAAAGGCTGCCGACGCCGGTTTTATTTCGTTATAAACCCCTTAAAAAGCCTATCACCTTGTGACCGTTACTTTATTCTCTGAGACTGCCCTGCTGATTGTAATGTGTTAGGAACACCCTAAAAGGCCTATCTCAGTGGAACGTATAAGCTTTACTGTATTCTCTGAGACTGCTTCAGCCGGATTTATTATGTCCAGAACGCCCTAAAAGGCCTATCACCGTGGGTTATGTGAGCTTTACTGTATTCTCTGAGGCTTCTGCCAATGCTTTTATTCCGTCAAGGACCCACTAAAAGGGTTATAACCGTGGGTTGTGTGAGCCACCGCCGGTTTAATTGCGTTAAGAACCCCCTAATGGGCCTACCATCGTTGGTTGCGTTCACAGCTCCCGAAAAGGCCTACCACAGTTGGTTGTGTGAGCTTTACTGTATTCTCTGAGGCTGCCAAAGCCGGTTATATTGTGAAAAGGACCACCTAAATGTTCCATCACCGTGGGTTGTGCGACATTTACTCTTTTCTTTAAGGCTTCATCCGCCGGATTTCTTGCGTTCAGAATCCCCCGAAAAGGCTAATCGCGAGGGTTGTGTGAGTATTACTGTATTCTCTGAGGCTGCCACCGCCTGTTATATTGTGTAAAGGACCGTTTAAAAGGCCAATCACTGTGGGTTGTGAAAGCTTTGCGTTCACAGCCCCCTTAAAGGCCTATCACCATCGGTTGTGAGAGCTTTACACTATTCTTAAAGGCTTCAACCGCTGGATTATTTTGCATTAAGAACCCCCTAAAAGGCTGCCGACGCCGGTTTTATTTCGTTATAAACCCCTTAAAAAGCCTATCACCTTGTGACCGTTACTTTATTCTCTGAGACTGCCCTGCTGATTGTAATGTGTTAGGAACACCCTAAAAGGCCTATCTCAGTGGAACGTATAAGCTTTACTGTATTCTCTGAGACTGCTTCAGCCGGATTTATTATGTCCAGAACGCCCTAAAAGGCCTATCACCGTGGGTTATGTGAGCTTTACTGTATTCTCTGAGGCTTCTGCCAATGCTTTTATTCCGTCAAGGACCCACTAAAAGGGTTATAACCGTGGGTTGTGTGAGCCACCGCCGGTTTAATTGCGTTAAGAACCCCCTAATGGGCCTACCATCGTTGGTTGTGTGAGCTTTATAGTATTCACTGAGGCTGCCGACGCCGGTTCTATTGCGTGAATAGCAAACTAAAAGACCTATCACTTTAAAGTTTGTCAATTTTACTGTATTCGCTGAGGCTGCAACATAAAGTTGTTTTTTTGCACTCAGAACCCATTAAAAAGGCCTATCATCCAGGGTTGTGTGAGTTTACAGTAATAGGAGCAGTAGCCCAGTGGTAGGACGCGCGCTTAGGGATCGAGAGGTCCCGGGTTCGAACCCCACTAGGTTAGCACTGCTAATTTCCTTGAGCAAGAAATTTACCTGCGATTGCTTCACTTCACCCAGGTGTAAATGGGTACCTGCGAGGGTGGTATAAATCCGTTGCGCCAAAGTGTCGGCTGCATTAAGCGGAGTTAAAAGACTCCCCAGGGAGATTGATAGATAGATACCAGTAGCCCGATGACCAGGGGTAATAGCTGTAAAGTCGGTGAACGTGCGTAAGCATGAAACTTAGACTATAAAATGCAATTACTATTATATGAGGCTGCCGCCGCCGTTGCTACTGCGTGTAGAACCCACTAAAAGACCTGTGTGAGCTTTACAGTCTTCACTGAGGCTGCCGTTGCCGGTTTAATTGCGTTAAGAACACCTAAAAGGTTTATCACTGTTGGTTGTGTGTCGATCTCAGAATTTTGGCATGTTTGCATGATTCTTAAAACAATTACGTTTAAGTTTCGTAAACTTTATGTAAGTTTAATGCATGATTATTAAAAATAATGCATTTGAAAAACAGTTAGTTACTTGAGCTACATATTTGGTTTAATTTGCCAAGGTACGACTCTGGTTGGCCATAAATATTTTATTTTGAATACAGATCAATCATTTAAGTTCAACAGAATGTGTGCTATTCTAGAACACAAAACTAAAATAACAATTATTTAGAGTTGTCTGTCCTTTATTGGCATTTTGGAGATATTCGTTGACAAGCCCGTCATTCATTTTGGCGCCATAAATTTAATTGTACTTGGGATAGTTGTTATTTTGTTGTTGACTTTTATATAAAATCGCCAGTTTCAATTTCATTTGTCAACACCGCTCGACCAAATCATTTTAAGAAGGAACACGTTTTTACTATCTAACAAATTGGGCACTTGAGAAGTTGATGGTATTATTGTGACATGTTACTTATTTAAACTGCTTTAAAAAGCAACTTGCTCAAACTTGTCTGAGAAAAAGATAAAGGCCAATTAAAGCTTAGGTAAAAACTATACTGATTTTACTGGCTGTGTTAACATGGTTAATGACACATACCTTCACATCAAGAGGCAAAATAAATACATGTGTTTAAATATATACTAAGTTTCACCTTTAACTTTAGTCCTTAGAGAAAATCGTACCATACAAACTTTTAAATAACAATTGTTCAGATATCACACGCTATACACACATGGTAAACGAACTGAAAACCTAATCATTTATATAAAATTGAAATATCTTAGGCATTATTGAATCCAATTAATGTTGTAATTATGTTAACTAATATAAAACGGATTTTAATGAGAAATAATTGACAATTGACAATTCACCCTGCCTCATTTTCTTTTTATAATTATATCTCATAACTAAGTAAGTGTTGCAAATGTACATTATATTACTCGTGAAACAAATTACATTTCTTTATCATTACAAAACTGTAAAGTTCATTACAAAAGCAATGTTAAAAGTATTTTTGTTGTCTTTGATAACGTATTCTAGAAATAAAATATCACAGTTCACTATGAAAAATTTCATGAACATGAGCTGACTAACCATATGGGCACGTACAATATGTATACATACATATAGATCGTTTCTCAATTTCCTTGAATTTGATTTGATTACATCACAAAATCTTTCGAAAATATAAACGTAAAAAATATCGTTTTGCCACCGATTTTTATAAAACTTCAAAATAAAATCTTATCGGAGGGGAAATGGTTTGTTTATAATAATAATTGGTCACAAATGAACGGTTGCAAACACTTGTCATTTCTCTTAAAGCGATATTTTGAAAGCCGTTTGAGGAAACGCAATTTTCATCAAACAAAAACATAATAAAATTAAGTTTACTTAGCAAAATATAGATTACAATCAAAAAACATTTACGCATTGATGTGCATAAAATGAATAACTTGATACAAAATTATATTAGTTTTCCTTATTTGATCCTTGAGAAAGCTCACTTTCTTGTGCATTAGCAACTATATTTAGATCAAAACTACTGTCGAAAACTTTTGCATTAAACATCCAATATTTTATCACAAGTCATACACCATTTTAATAATTGCAGCCACATAAATGTAAACAAAACATTCACTATGCGTGCCTAGCATTTTCTAAAAGCTGAGATTTTATATACTCATATTATGAAAATAAGATTTATGTTTAAGAAATGATGATATTTCATGCTATTCTCTTCACCGACATTCAAGATGCATCATTTACAATAAACAATATGACACAGTCTCCCACATATTTTCTAAGTTTATGTACACTAAGTTTAAGATTAAACCATAAACACACATGTATCAATGACATACATATCTATCAGAAAAATCTTCAGGAAAATACGTTTCATAAACATACAAGGACATCTGTGTTAGATTAATGCAAAAATAGGCTAATAATTTTGAATGCCAAATTAAAAACACGTTGAAATTAAAACCGTTGATCGTTGTTTTGCCTATTAAATAATCTAATTAATCTGATAATTTTTCGCATAGAAGTCAAGTCTAAATCACAATCCGACCTGACATAGTAGAATGAAGCCCTGAACAATACAATTATAAAACTTCTATCAATAATCTTGTATAATTCAATTAATTTTATTTGATGTGTCTTGTGCCATTGTCATTCAAAAATATGTATGGAGTCGTAGTATTCATACCATCATTAACTTACATTATATCCGTTATGTTATAAGCTTTCGAATTTCTGAAGAATGTCAATTCTATCTCCCCCACTCCCCACACAAATTTTACACAGTCCAATAAAACTCAATATGATTTTACCTGAGTGCAAAAAATGAAAAACCTCAAAACTTTAACTTGAAAGAAACAGTCAAAAGTTAAGTGAATTTCAAAGCTTTATCGAAATTCAAATTTTGAAGTGTATCAAACGGCGCTTAATTCGCTTAATTTTGATGAAGCATACGATGTTTTGATTCGTGTTTTTAAAAACATTATCGCTTTACCTGGTTAGAATACAGGTCATAATTGATGTTATTTATAGAATAATAAGTACATGTGCACAATTCAGAATAGTTGAGAACTGTGGAGAGAAATAACAAAAATACAAATATATTACAATACAAAGCTTGCATGTTATTTGTAAGGTGATAACACATAAGAGCTAATTCTAAGCTGATTGTAAATTCTGTATATGTTATGAACTGTTATATTATGATAATAAATCATTTTTCGATATTGCCTATTAGGATATGCAAGACAGGAAAGCTCTTAAGAGAAATGCATAAGACTGTAATATTTTTTCAAGCATATTCTAGTGCCGTATTGCTAATAGTTTTAAAAGTAACTACCAATGTCAGTTTTGCCTGTAAATATTGGCATTTTGATTATTCTATTTTTAAACGTGGTGCCTATAAGATCATTTTAAGAAGCAAGGAAGCAAGCAAACTAAGTTTTGTGGAAAAAAACAACAAAAAACATTTTTGCTATTTACTGTAAAGTTCCTCCCATTAAATGCATTTGACATGTAATATCCTTTTTCCTGTAGTCAAAGAGCAAACGACTGGTCATTTACAACTCAAGTTTTAGAGTATTCTATACGAAATAAATATAAATCGACTGATTTATTGAGAGACATTTAGCATATCCAGGGAAATGAGCATTACTTGTCGTTAAATTAACCCTAAAATTGCTGCAGACGCAACTTTGAATTAAAGTTTTGCTATCGTGCTTAGAGTGTCTTTTTCGGTATTTTTATCAAATGTCTTTACAGTTACATGCAATTAGTTTGTCGTTCGGTCGCTCGTTCGTGTTTTCGATTGTTTTAATGAAAGACAAGTTAGTGTCATCTTTATCCAAATTAAAATTCTAATTTACGTTATGTTAAACAAGCTATGTAGAAGGTGGTATTTTCCCTTTTATAACAAAACATCTACATATTCATAGCGCTTATTTAATATTGTTTTATAAAATTGGCATGGAAAAGGAATAATTTAAATGAGCTATATTGACGTTCGAAAGTCTGAAATATCAAAATATGTGTATGGATCAACTGGCACACTTAAAAAACATTTACCCAAATATGCTTATGTTAGCTAATTGTGTGGACTACAAGAGAATAAAAAAGCAATGTTGGATAAGACAAAGGATAAACTGAAAAATTAATACGATTCCCCTGCTGGGAATTAAAACATAAGACCTGCAACAGAAATAAATTGTTGACTGACAACATAAACCATTGTTTTAACGCTTCAAACTAGGAAGACAATAGCATTCTCTTGCGGAAGTTAATCATTAAACAGCTAGTACGTTAGCTTAAAACCCAGCGGAATTGTTTTGGTTAACGATGAGAAACGCGATCCAGCCACAAATGACAGACGAAATACAATTAATATGCTTCATATCAGAAAACAACTTGGTAAATCGAGTCATTAAGAACACATTTTTACTCCTGATACTTGCAATAAAATTATGATATTAACAGGTATAGAGGTATAGAAATTGAACATATAGTCGGCTTGACGATATTAGACATAAATACCATATATAGTAGTATAACCAAAGAAAAACATGGTTAAATGTATCGTGAAGCTAAATTGAATTTATTTTATTTACCTTTTACAATTATTTGAATGCACAAGTTGATAACCGACTGTCAGAAAGTAATTCTACAATCTTTCTTAAAGAGTGTTGATTTACTGGCGTAATGTACACTTACATGAACTTTTCAAAATCTGTGACACACGTGACTTTACATTTTTAACGTTATACACTATTCTGTAGGGACAATTTACAATTTTATCAAATGCATAAAAAAAGAATGACGAATGCATGTATTGCTTAAATCAGAGGTCGGAAACAATCTGTATAGATGCCACAACTTGACCGGCAAATGCATTCATTTTTTTTATTTTTGTCCACCGCCTTTCCGAACAAAAAGGGGGATATACAATGGTCTTTCCGGACAGACGGACGAGCAGAAGGAGCGTATTTTTTTCCCTCTTTGTTCTTAGAAAAGACGGATGGGGGCAATTAAGTTAAACATATTGCTTTAAAATGTATGGCGCTAAAATGAATGAAGTGCTTGTCAACAAAATGCCAATCATGGACAGACAACTCAATAATTTTTAGTGAAGCTTTGTGTTCTAGAATAGCACACATTCTGTTGATCTAAAATGATTTATCTGTATTCAAATTAAAGATTAATTGCCTACAAGAGTTATTCGTCAAAGATGTAGCTCAAATAACGTACTGTTTTTCAAATGTACATTATTTAATTATCATGCATAAAACTTTAAAACATAATAAAGAAGAAAAAAGAAAATATTAAAACGACGAGCAATGATAACGGTTATGCTCTGTTTTATTCAAACACATTTTTATGGTGGTTTTGCTACCTTACAAATCATTAATATAACTTCGTAGCGTATTGATTAATAGTTAAAATTTCAACATATAAAAAGTTTACGTGACTTTAACGTAATTGTTTTAAGAAACATAAAAAATGGCCAATTCGGAGATTGATGCATAGTTAATTGTAAAAGGTTCCTAGGTTGTCACAAAAATAAACTACTGGTACCAGGTTTAAATTACAGTCTATTCTAATCCACACAGGCTCCATCTTATCACATGTAATATGGACGTAAATACATATCAATTATGTGTACAGAATTATTCGATATATGATTTCTAAGGAGAAATTAATTAGGCAAGGAGATTTGTCATTTTCTCACATTAAAATGAGCTTTATAATAGTTCAGACAATTATAGTTCTAATTGGGTTTCAGTACCCCCAAACTATCTTTCAGTTTCATAAAGTAATGGATATGAATGTATAATATAATGAAAGTTTAAGATATTATCAAAGTTTTTTTACGCTTTGTCTCATTTATTCTTAAGTATGCAAAAAGTAAAACGTTCTCTTGATATTAAACATCGTCACTAGCATACAAATTGAAATAAACGATTCTTATTTTACTAAGATGTCAGAATGAAGTTGATAGATAATTTTCTAAAATAAAGTATTAATCGTAATATTGATGTATTACGCTGAAGGTACCGTGCATAATATGGCATATTATTACTCTTCCAGTGTCGATTGTCGAAGTTTTTGTGACATTATTTATAGAAAGAATTGGTTATTGTACTAAGGAAGCTCAATACCATCTATCTAAAAAGCAAATTTAACTTGACAGTGATGTATAAAGGGAAGATGTGAAAAGTATGCTACAAAAAGTATCACAGAGGCACCAAAATTATTGTTCTCAACTGTGTAGTTTGGGACACTGTCTCATGCACTCTGACGATTTAAAAGATATAAACTGTAATTGGTATAAATTGTTTCATGACTGCTTAACATTCCATTGTCACATCAAACAGAGAAGATATCACTATTGGCATACGAACATGAGTATGTTTATAGTTTTGTTATTGGAATCGAAGTGAGTCTACTAATCTCCAAAGAATCATTACATACACTTTTAGGGATCAAACGACGTACAGCATAATGAACATAATGAAGATATCAAATACAGTTGGACTAATCCTTAGAACTATAAGTACTATAACTATCACTCTATAAATGCCTATTATCGTGGGCTGTGTGAGCTTTTCTGTATAACATGAGGTTATCGCCGTGGGTTAACTTGCAAGAAGAACCTAATAAAAGTCCCATCACCATGGGTTGTGTGAGCTTTTCCTTTTTCCCGAGGCTATCACCGTGGTTTATCTTACAATAAGAACCCTCTATAAGTTATGTTAGGTAGGGCGGAAACACATGATTTACGGTACATTTCGTGCCATACAAACTGTCAGTAATTAAGTAATGTTTAGATATAGCACACTCTAAAAATATGATAATTAAGAGGACTAAAACATAGAAACTTAATAAATAGTAAATTAAGATAGATCTTATGTATTTTGGAATCCACTTAGTAATGAAAGTACGTACATTTTCAAAAAGCAGATTCTTATGAGAAGTAATTGACAATTACCCTGACTTATTCCTTTTTGAAAGTATATTTGATTACTTAGTACCAGTCTTATAAATGGTTTTACATAACTCTTGATGAAAATCAGCTTAGAAATTAACACCTCAAAAGTAATATGCACGCTTTGTATTGTAATAATTTTTGTCATTTCTCTCGACAGATCTCTCGTATCCCCTTTTGCATGTAGATATTACTGTTTTAATAACATTTATTATGACATTGCATTCTAAACAGGTAAATCGATAAAGCTTTTAAACAGGCAAATCACGTAATAGTGAGAAGTCTTCATTGGAATCAAGCGGAAAGCCGTTTAATACACTTAAATATTTTATTTTCGATAAAGCTTTGTATTCGTTTAAGATCGTTTATTTTTTCAAGTCAGACTTGTGATATTTTACATTTTGTAGAGGTAAAATCATACTGATTCTTTTGGACCGTGTATCGAGAGCTTATATTAATCAAATTGAGTTATCCAAGGATGATAAAGACTGCTATTTTAGAATGACAATTGCAAACGGCCAATCAAAACAAATTGATTGAAAAAAAAAGTTTATTGACAGAACTTTTATAATTGTATTGGGATTCATACCCTTACGTCAGTTAGGGCCATAAGATTTGACTTCTGTGCGAAAAGTTATCAGTAAGAATACATAACAAGCTAAACAACAATCAACGGTTTTAATTTCAAGGTGTTTTTAATATGACATTCATAATTATTAGTCTTTTTTTCATAACTCTAACAAAGATATACTTGCAATTGTATGTTTACTAAACGTATTTTCCTGAAGATTTGTCTGATAGATATATATGTCATTGATACATGTGAGTTTATTGTTTAATCTTAAACTTAGTGACTTAGTGTGCATAAACTTAGAAATTCTGTGGGAGACTGTGTCATATTGTGCATCTTTAATGTCGGTTCAATTTAAGGGTATAGCATGACATATCATCATTTCTTAAACATAAATCATTCTTTCATAATATGAGTAATTAAAATCTCAGCTTTTAGAAAATGCTGAGCATGCATAGTGTGGGTTTTGTTTAGATTTATGAGGTTGCAATTATTAAAATGGTGTATGCATTGTTTTGAAATATTAGATGTTAAATGCAGACAGTAGATCAAAATATATTTAATAATTTACGAGGAGTTGAGCTTTTTCGAGGAATAAGGAAAACTTATATAATGTTATGTAAAAAATATCATTTTATGCACTTCAGTGCTTTAATGTTGTTTAATTGTAATTTATATATTGCTAACTTAATTTTATTATGTTTTTGTTTGATAAAAATTGCATCTTCTTCAAAGGGCTTTCAAAATATCGCTTTAATAGACATGACAAGTGTTTGCAATCTGTCATTTGCAGTCACTTATCATGATTAACAAATCATTTCCTCCCTGATCAGCTATCATTTTCAAGATTTATAAAAGTTGGTGGCACTGCTAAAGATACTTTTCATTCTAACATTACGTTTCTGTTTTCATGTAATTAAATCAATTTCAAGAAAAATGAGGTACGAACTATATGTATGTATAATATTTTACGTGCCCAAATGGTTATTCAGCATGTTGGAAAGTCATTGCCTCAAATCAATTCATATTATTTTTTCGGATAAGTAGATATCAGTAAATTGCTGAACGACAATACTGCCACGTCAGTTGCTATGCAGGATTCGAATAAATAAAGTGATAGGTGCAATTAAAATGTAGTTAGTTAATTGTTGTTTGTTATGTTACAAAAATCGCATATTACGTACTTATTAAACCCTTCTCTCATTCACATGCGAAATATCAAAACTCACTTTTATATCATTTTGTTGCCCCTTGCCTGCAAATTGTTGAAATTGATACCAACATCACAATTCAAATTATATAAAGCGTGCTTATGATGTAACTTATCATGACGCATATTATTTGTAAAACTTGTTTTGTGTGGCATACACAGAAAAAGTCACATCTTTTTTCTTCTTCTTTTTTCTTCTTCTTATTTTGGCATGGTTCAAAGGATTATTCCATCCGTATTTGATATCTACATTATGCTGTACGTCGATTGATCCCTAAAAGTGTCTGTAACGATTCTTTGGAGATTTGAACACTCACTTCGATTACAATAACACAGCTGTAAACGTAATAATGTCCGTAAGTCAATAGTGATATCTTCTCTGTTTAATGTGCCAATGGAATGTTAAGTAGTCATGAGACAATTTATACTAATTACAGTTCACATATTTTTCTCGTCAGAGTGCCTAAGACAGTGTCCATAACTATTCAGTTACACAGTTCAGAACAATTATTTAATGCCTTGGTTATAATTTTGGTAGCACATTTTCTTCTTCATCCCTTTGGTCATTTCACTGTCAGAAGTTAAATTTGCTTTGTAGATAGATGATATTGAAATATCTTATACAATAAACAACTCTACAAATAATGTTATAAAACTTCGACACTGGAAGAGAAAGAAAATGATCCATGATATACACGGTACCTGAAATGTAAAACAATTTTTATACCATACACTCTTTAACTTGGAAAATTATCGTAACAAACAAAGGTTCAACTTCATTCAGTAAGTTTTGCCAAGCATAGCATCGTTTATTTCAATTTATAAGCAAGAAACGGTGTTAAATATCAGGAATGCATGCTAAAGAACAAATGGGACAAAGGTTAAATAAACTTTGATAATATCTTAAACTTCAATTATATGATACAATATATATCAATTACTTTATGAAATTCAAATATTGTTTGGACCTACTGAACCCAATTAGAACTGTAATTGCCTTAACTATTATAAAGCTGATTTTAATGTGAGAAAATGACAAATCACCTTGCCTAATTTCTCCCTAGAATTCATATATCGAATAATATTGAACACATAATTAATGTTTATTTAATGCCATATTACATGTGATAAGATGGAGCCTGTAAAGATAAGAAGATAAAATCTGTTAATCTAAGATTAGATTGCAATGAAACCAACCCAGTAGTTTATTTATTGTGACAACCTAGGTTTCCTTACCAATTAACTCTATATTGATCTCAGAATTTTGTCATCTTTGCATGTTTCTAAAAACAATTATGTTTAAGTCACGTAAACTTTATCAGCTTAAATGGTTCTAGTAATCAATACGCTAAGAAGTTTTTCCTTTTATCAAAACGAATTTCGTTTCATCCTATAAAATGATACTTATGATTTGTAAGGTAGCAAAACCACCATAAGAACGTTTTTGAATAAAAACATATACATATCATAATAATCGTTATCATTGCTCATCGTTATGATATTTTCTTTTTTCCGCTATTATGTCTTAGAGTATAATGCATGCTAATCAAAAAAGTATTAAAACAGTAAGTTGCTCGAGCTACATCTTTGCTTGATATATATATAAAAAAAATGACTCTGGTAGGCAATAAATACTCTATCTTAAATACAGATTTAACATTTTAAATCAACAGAATGTGTGCTATCCTTGAACACAAATCTTCATTAGCAATTGTTTTAGTTTGCCTGTCCTTCATTGGTATTTTGGAGATGACACTCTTTCACAAGCCCGTCATTCATTTTGGCGCAACACGTTTTTTTTTGTCATTGAGATAGTTGTTATTTTTACGTTAAACTTCCAATTTCAATTCCATTCGGCAACGCAGCTCGACAAATTCATTAGAAACAGGAATACTTTTCACTATCTTACATTTTCATTACTTGAGAGAATTGAACGATTATTATATTAGATACAATTATTTTAGGCTCGGGCAAAAAGTTTTATACTTATTACAAATATGCTCTTACAATACTAAATAATGTGTTGATGGGAGCAGTCTAAAAATATTTTGATTGTCGGGGATGATTTTGTCTTTTCGTAAGTCATCATGGCAGCGAGTTATTTTTATCGTCAATAAAAAGTTAGGTGTCTGTGGGGTTGCAAGCCATACGAACCTTTAGTGTTTTGAGAAATTCATGCCATACAAACTTTTAAATTACAATTGTTCAGATATCACACGCTGTACACACATGGTAAATGAACTGAAAACCTAGTTATTTATATAAAATTGAAACATATCTCAGGCATTATGGAATTCCATTAGTGTTGTAATTGTGTTAACTAATATAAAGCGGATTCTAATGAGAAATAATTGACAATCACCCTGCATTATTCTCTTTTTATAATTATATCTCATAACTTAGTACAAGTAAGTGTTGCAAATGTAAATTAAAATACTCTCGATATAACTAAAAAAACATTTTTATCATTACAAAAATGTAAAACTGTTTTTATTTTTGTTGTCGTTGATAAGATTTTATTGAAATAATATCATTATTCATTATGTGTAAAGTTCAATGTCGGTTTACATTTTAAAGCATTTTGTTTAATTTAATTTCCCCCGTCCTTTCGAAGAATAACGGGGGATATAGAAATAGGCTACTTCTGTTTGTCCGTCTGTCATGAAAGACCATTTATATCCCCCTTTTTCTTACAAAAAACGACTGAATTTGACAATTAAGTTTGGTTACTTCTGGTTTGTTTTAATTAAGTTTCTTGGCGATTGGTAATTCAAAAGGATATACAGCAATTACTCTTGGGACGCAATACTTGCTTCAATTTCAATACCATAGTTATATTGTAATTACGTCCCTAAGCCGTTTATGCGTTAGGTGACAATGGAATGAGTAAGGCACTATTACACAATTAATTTCAATTATAGATCACGTGGTTTTATTTACTAGAAGAGGGACAGAAACAGAGCAATATAATTTAACAGAATTTAAGTTATCGCATTTTTCTTATCTTATCTGTTGTATTTTATTTCAAATTTTAGCACCATCAGTTCTATTGGATTTTAAAAGTATTTATATTCTGGTTCTTTCCACCTATCACAAGTATCTTAATTATTGTCAAAACCGAAAACAATAAATGATACTAAAAGTTAAGGCAAAAAATAACAGCACAGAAATGCAGAACACATATATTGTCATTTGAAGGAATCAATTATAATATAACTTTTATATAGGCAATGTATATGAATAAGTATTATAATTCAGAAAATCACAAATAATTTGCCCCTCAACGCTGTTGTTTGGAATCCCGGAGGATCCCGTTAGCGACTTTGAACTTTTCCTATGACTGAAAGCGCTCCAGCTGGCTTTCTAAAGGACGGTGTTTATACTCAGACGTCGCTTAAGCCTAAAATAATGTGCGAAAGGAACACCTTTAATTATAGTTGGAAAGTCGCCACATTACCATTGCAGAGTTCTTACGCTTTTAAATCCAACACACCCAAACGCATGTTGAGAAATGAAACCAAAGATATGTCCATTTTTATAATTATATTGAATTGTCCAAGACTGAAGTTATGTATTGACCTTATTGTTTACGATGCTAATAATTTATCCTCGAAAGATGTGGGCGACAGTGTTTATGGTAGTTTGCGGAGGATGCATCTTAAATAGTGTAAGTTCCAATTTAAGGATCCGATGTAAGTAAAAAATAAAAACACATCGTGCATGTGATTAATATCACAATCTTTTGGAAATGCCGCACATGAAAAACGTGATTATTTATGCAAGCAATTAATTATCAAAGATAAAGTTAATTTCATTTAGCAAAAGCTACTATCCTTTTTTAAAAAAAATCTTTATCATCAGATTATACACTATGTGGAAGGACATTAGATAATTTTATAAATTTCATGAAAGAAAGCATTATGTAGAAGAATGTGCAAATGAGGCGACCGAAAAGGCAATTAACGTATTAAACTAAACACTCGACAAGCGATGTATCCACGACTTGATATTGTTTAAAGTGATGACGAAATCAAATATCACCATCATGTTCATAATCATCATTGTATTAGAATAAAAGTCTACATATTAAAAAATATCAAAGAAGAAAAGACATAATGACTATAAAAAGTGTTTAAAGATCATTTGTCAGTACATATGATTTATAAGTTTTACCAACAAAACTTTTTCAGCTCGACAATTTTATAGTATAACAGGGATTATATTGAATTTAATGTACATTTTCTTTGTTTTGGGAAACGCTTATTCGGTTCTCCATAATGAAAAATGATATCTTTGCAGCACAGAAAGAGAAACTAATGATATTCTAGGCAGAAATTGCGCCATAATACCGACTTAGTAGGTACACCGGGAATAAAGCGGATACGTTTTTATAGTTTTGCAAGTGATGCATACCATAAAGATAATATTTATATTTCACGTTCTGTCAATAAAGACTTATCATAACTTTTTAAGCTCGTTTTTATAAATGTGTAGAAAGCTCGTTTTTATAAATGTGTAGAAGTAAATGTGCAAATTCATGTATCAATATGTATTAGATATATCATATATAAATTGTGCTCCTTTTCAAAATACCAATTACTTTTAATGTTACGTTTTCGTTTATACATATTAAAATTCAACAATCTATAGTTGAGACTTACAATTCTTTAACAAAGCTTACTTGTTTTCTTAAGTTTATCTAATAATAGATATTTAAACTTCTTCCTATTTTACATAAAATGTTGCATTCATGTTATATATTTGGCTATCAGCAATAGGTAAAATAGTCGTGCTTGTTTTGACAAAAAAGACTAAAACGGTAGAAATCTAAAAGTGAGTGTATAAAGATAAGATTGTAAGATGACATAAGTATACAGATTTTAAAAATGTAAGTGTATATTACGCCAGCGACAGACTTTCTAACATTAGGCTGTCAACATGTTCATTTTGATTACGCATCATGTGTTATCCGACCAACAAATGTAAAAGATAAAATGCATTAAATTTAGCTTCACGATATTTCATTTATAACCATGTTTTTCTTTGATAATACTTCTATATAGGGTATCTATGCCTAATATCATCAAGCCGATAATATGTACAATTTCTTTACCTCTATACCTGTTAATATCATATTTTATAGTAAAGATGTGTTCTTCTTGCATCTTAATGACTAGATTTACCAAAACGTTTTCTGATATGAAACATATTAATTGTATTTCGTCTGTCACTTGTAGCTGAATAGTGGTTCTCATCGTTAGCAAACAACAATTCCGCTGGGGTCTTAAGCTAACATGGTAGCTGTTTAATGATTAACTTCCACAAGATAATGCTATTGTCTTCCTAGTTTGTAGCGTCAAAACAACTGTTCATGTAGTCAGTCTTTTTTGGCGCCTTGTCTTAGAAAACACACGTTAATATTACTTTTCTTTCGAAACATCGAATACATTTGTTTTTACATTTATCCAACTTTGCTTTTTTTATTCTCTTGTGGTCAATATCCTTCCCACAATAAGCTGACATTAGTATATTTGTGTAAATGTATTCTTAAGTGATCAATTGAACAATACACATATTTTGATATTTAAGACTTTCAAACATCAATAGAGCTCCTTTAAATTATAAATTTTCCTTGTCTATTTTATAAAACAAAATTAAATAAGCGTTATGAATATCTAGATGTTTTGTTATAACAGTAAAATTGCAATAAAGTACCACCTTCCACATAACCTTTTTTTACATAACTTGACATTAGAATTTTAATTTAGATACAAAAGACGACGCTTACTTGTCTTTCAATAAAAAATCGAAAACAAGAAAGAGCGATCGAACAATAAACTATTTACTTTACATGTCTCTGTGAGGACATTTGTTAAAATACCTGCCGTTTGCTCTTTTACTTAATGAATAAGATATTACATGTCAAATGCATTTAATGGAATGCAAATGCATTTAATGGAATGAATTTTACAGTAAATAGCATTTTTTCCCCACAAAACTTAATTCCTTGCTTCTTAAAATGATCGTATAGACACGTTTAAAAATAAGATAATCTAAATGTCACTGTTTCCATTTTAGGAGAATTGCATGAAATATCAGTATTTCTTAAACATAAATCTTTCTTTTATAATATGAGTAATTAAAATCTCAGCTTTTAGAAAATGCTTGGCATGCGGCAGAAATAAACAAACAACCGTAAAAAACGAACAAACGATCGAACGACCAATTAACTAACGGTGAAGATATTTAATTGAAATGCTAAGAGACACTGTTAGTACGAAAGCAACATTTTTAATATTCATTCCAAAGTTGCATCTGACTTTTAATTCAGCAATTCTAGGGTTAATTTAATAACCAGACATGCTCATTTCCCTGGAGATGCTAAGTGTCTCTCAATTAATCTTTGGATTTATTTACTGCAAGATATTTGTATAGAATACTCCAAAACTTGACTTGTAAATGAACAGCATTTTGCTCTTTGGATTAAATGAATAAGGATAATACATGTGAAATGAATTTAATGAAATGAACTTTGCAGTTAATAGCAAAATATGTACTTTTCACAAAACTCACTTCCTTGATTAATAGGCACGTTTTATAATAAAATCACCATACAACAATATTACCTTCATGCTTGCTAACCGGAACCATGATGCAGAAAAATGAAAACTGTATACAGATGCTAATAAAAAGGTTGCTTATATATGGTTTAAAGCTATAATTGTCAAAATACATTAAAACAAATTTATAAAAAAACAACGCACATTAATTAAATACATGTATTATTAAAAGTTTTAATAAAAAGTGTCATGATTAATTAACAGACTTAGCTACTGTGAGTCAAATTAATAATATGTTCCCGAGAGCTAAAGGAATATTCACTTAATACTAGTAATTATATAGATTTAGCTTTCATGCAAATTATAAACATCAGTCTTTAAATTTTGGATCTTTGGTGAATTCCTGTGATCATAATACAAACATTTATTCTGCCAGTTTTAGAATGTCAAATTAAGTTTATTACGCATATTATCAGTGAGGCGTCATATTAATTATATATAAATTGCATGAACGGTAAAATCGTGCTTTTATAAGAAATTTTACTTCCCATTATCAGATTTGAGAAAATGTGCAGGACCACAATATGAAACGTTCAGTAAGGATCGATTGAGGTCCAACATTAAAATATGTTTGTTACAGGCATTCAAATAAACTTTAGATAGAGTTTAAAAAATGAATTTTAAAGATTGAAGTTTGAAACTTTCTCTTGGCAAATCAAGCAGTAGTTGACGAATAGTCGGCTATTCAAGTGGAAACAATCTTAATGGCTTCTAATTCATCTTTTCATTTACATTTAGCTAATATCTAGAAACCATTTTTTTTTCAAAGAAATGAACTTTTATTTAGAAATTTAATATTTTATCAATCAGCGGTTGCATATCGGATTGATTAAGTTCCCGTCAATCTATTGAGCATTCAATTTGAACAACTGACACCGAATAAATTTGTAGATTAGTGGAAGTGTAACAATCTCCAGGGAAATAAGCATTACTGATCATTAAATTAACCAATAAGCAGTTGCATTAAAGTGTCAAACACACATTTAAAAACATATACATGTAAAGTAGAAAAACTGTCTTATGTATTAACGGCCCTGTCACACTAGACTGCGCTTTCACTGCGTTTGCACGGCGTTGTTAAATTTAACAAAGCGCTGCGAGATCGCAAGAACAATCAGATATTTTAGATGACATGGAGACTTCACGGCGTCTTCACGGCGTCCTCATGGCAATCGTGGCATTGCTACGGAGCTTCCACGGCGTTGCAATGCGTTCTTACGGCGTTTTCATTGGCGATTGTCTGCGTTTCGACTGCGCTTCTACTGCGTTGTTTGCGCTTCCACGGCGCTTTCACAGCGCTCACACGGCGCTCTTGCGGCGCTCACACTGCGCTGAAATCGTGCCTCACATACAAGCGAATACTCATTCTGAATAATGTAGTTGTGTACCTGCTGCACCTGCATGCAAACAAGCAATATTCCAGCTTGCTGCACATCATCAATTGTTAAAAAGATATTCACTTTCTATATATATAGTGAAAACCTTCAATTAAGACCACCAAAGGAACTGCAGTAAAGTGGTCTTGATTGCGGGTGGTCTGACTTGTGGATATAAATAATAATCAAGGCATATCTGTTTCATGACCACTCTATTTGAATTATTATGAATAAACATGTTGAAACAATTATATTATAACCCACAAATATTACTATGAACTGATGTTATAATATTTATTTATCCTTATTAGAACATTAATCTGATGATATTCAATGTATAAATTATATTTTCATAGGTCTTGTTTCATGTACATAATTCACTTTTTAATTAAGAAATTAATACGTCACAGAAATATGCAGAAAGTAACATTAAACCAATCTGAAGTTTATTGTCTTACCTTTATACAATATTCTAATCATAACAGTTTTAACACATTGTTTCAAGTGTCATGCTTTAGAGAATTCAAGCAGATGAATAACAAAAAAACTTGTTATCTGAATAGGTATTTACTGGAATTTCAGTAGTCTCACAAGTGGGGTAAGATAAATAAAACAATAAATTGGGACTAAAGCTGGTGGTCTTAGATGTGGATAAGTGGGGTAGTTTTAATTGTGGATCATGTAACCATTAACATTACGAACAGAAAATTCCGTTTTTTTAAATGGGTCTAAATAGAAGGTTGGTCTTAATTCTGGGATGGTCTTAAGAAGGGATTCTACTGTACCGTATTCAACAATTTCAGATGAACGCAGTAGAATCGTCTTGATTGTGCAATGGTCGCCGTGACAGTGCCGTTGAGTCGCAGTTAGAGCGTTTTAGAAAAATTAAAGCTCCGTAAAAGCGCCGTACACACGCAGTATAAACGCGATAGAAACGCCACACAATCTCCGTAAAAGCGCCGTGGCGTTTATTCGGCGATCCTTCTGGGCTTTCAAAACGCTCTTGTTGCGTTGAAGGAGATGTTAATGAGTTGCTACGGCGTCCTTACTGCGATCCCACAGCGTTCTTTTCAGAACGCCGAGTGACGGCGTTTGTTTTGAGCATGTTCAAAATGCGCGCCGTCGGTCGGCGTTCTATGCGATGTCACTGCGATGCTATGGCGATGCTGCGGCGATGTTTGCGATCCTACTGCGCTCACCTCGGCGTTCTTAATTTTCTTTGGACGCCGTGAGAACGCCGCCCTAGTGTGACAGGGGTTTAAGTGACGAGGCTTTAACGGCTTAGAGATAGGTTTAGACATACTTTGACATCGTTGCATGATACATAATAGAAACAGAAAACAAAAACAAAACAAATGTATCATATAACACTTGTCTAGTGAAGTATTTGAATACCAAAATGATTTTTGGTATATATATCTTAATCATAGGTATATTATTGTTCTGAAATTCAATGTTTAGAAAATTGCATACTTTAAAAGTTCTTTCATGATTTGGCTGACATATTTAACGTAATATGATATGAAATAAAATTGTATATACCGTCTCATTCTGTGTGTCAAACATAAAAGAGAAATAATGAGAAATAATTAATACGTGGAATATCATGAAATAAAGTTTACTTAAATAACAATATTCATTAAAAGTATATGGTTTTAGTTTATCTTTTATAAAACATTATGTCCTGCCAATATTGACAATGGACAATATCAAATATTTTTATTAACTCTTACATATAATTGGATATTGTGAATGAAACATACCATTATTTGCTTAAGATTACTATAGTAATCCATTTCAACGGGGTTTGTGTATCAAAAAATGAACCTTTTCATCCGATACAAAGTACTGGAATAGGTTATGCGATGAGAGATATTTAATAATTAACCCAATGTCCGAGATTATTTGTGAAAGAAATATTTCGTCGCTGCAGAACCAGTGATGCAAATCCGATGTTTTCTATATAACCCTAATGACTGTCTAATAAAATAATATAACATAATAATAATTTATTTTATTTTTTCAAAACCGTAGAACGTGTTTTATTCTTATTAGGAGTATAAACAGAGATAAGTTTGACAAGTTTCCAAAATGGTTTACAATATTAGAGTAAATTTTCATTCAATACTGAAAGTTAATTAACCAAATGAAATGGATGGAACTGTAATGATAATAAGTTAAGATTGATATTATTTCATCACATATGGGAATTTTGTTGATAATCTTCCAATGTACCAATTAAGGGACAACATATTCCGAATGATGTACCTTATTCTTTACGAATGAGAACAAAATATGGAATTTATATCAACGTTTTCAATATAATATATGTTTGATACTTTTTTGTTTCTTATTGAGTTACAATTGTATGACAATCAGGAGGCGTTTGAAGATGTATTTTATGCGTTGTACCTTAAATGATAATAATACTGACATAAAATGTCTAATAACAAGGCAAAATATCACCACGACATAAGCAGAATTAGACATTCACAATGAAATATTACAATTTCGAAACACTGGCAAATTGGTTCATCGACAGTTATCATGGAATTTTTAATGTTACACGTCAGTGCCGTTCCATGTGCGTAGTCCCCATATAAAAATGCGTGTGCCCTCAAATGCAAATGATCATTAAAATAATTTAATAAATTAAGTACACTTATTTAGTTTGATTTTAAAATAATGCGGTTGCGAATTATCTAAATGGTTTGTGTAGTGTATCAAAATATTGGATGCTTAATGCAGAAAGTTCCGACAGTAATTTGGATCTGAATATAGTTAATAATACACGAGAAGTTGAGCTTTCTCAACGTATAAGAATATTTATATATATAATAGTAATAAAACTAATTTATTTTCAAGCATTTCGATTAATATTCTTTAGTGTTTATCTATATTGTGTAAAGTTGATTTCTTTATTGTTTTGATTAGTAAAAGTACCTTCAAAATATCGCTTTAAAGAGCAATGACAAGTATTTGCAAACTGTCATTTGTGGCCACTAAAATAATTAACAATCCATTTCCTTTCCGAACAGCTTTCTCTTTAAAGTTTCATAAAAATGATGGCACGGCTCTATGTATTTCCCATTTCTTACATTATGTATAAGTTTTTGAGTGACTTTGTGATATAATCAATAATTCAAGTTCTTGAAATCGATACATTATACGATAGCTTTTTTTACATTCAAATATATTCTTCACCGTAAACTCTAGTATAGTATTGTTTCCAATTTGTACCATGTAAATATTGCCATGAATTGAGGATGTATACACGTGTCCAAATTGTAGTTCACGTCTTTAGGAAGCCATTGCTTCAATTCAAATTATATATTTTCATTGGATAAGTAGATATCAGTAAATTGCTTGACAACAATAGTACCACGTCAGCGTCTTGGTTGTCATGAAGGATTCTAATAAAAAGAAAATTAATAAGTGCAAAGTAATGTAGTTAGTACTTCAAAATTGTTAGTTATGTTACAAAATCGCATAAGTACTTATCAAATTCTTAATGTCACAAAATACTTTTCATATAATTATGTTGTTCTATGATTGGTAATGTACCTGGAGATCTCTACATATTTTTTACATTGATACTGACATTTATAATCTATATAAAAGCATGCTTATGTAACTTATATCATGATGGATATTTGTTGTAAAAATTGTTTTGTAAGACACACAGAGAAAAAGTCTTATCTGTAGTTTTGTGGTATGGCTCAGAGTATTATTTTATGGTTTTTTTATATCTACATTATGCTGTACGCCGTTGGATCCACAAAGGTGTCTGTAACGATTCTTTGGAGATTGGTAGACTCGCTTCGATTCCAATAACACAGCTATAGACATAATCATGTTCGTAAGTCAATAGTGAAGCAATTTATACCAATTACAGTTTACATCGTTTTAATCGTCAGACTGCCTGTGACAGTGTCCCACACTTCACAGTTGAGAACAATTTTTTTATGTCTCAATAATAATTTTGGTAGCATAGTTGTCTCTTCTTCCCTTTGGTCACTTCACTGTCAAGTTAAAGTCGCTTTTAAGATAGATGGTATTGAGCTTCCTTAGTACAATAACCAATTCTTTCTATAAGTAATGTCACAAAACTTCGACACTGGAAAAGTAATAATATGCCATGTTATGCACGTACCTTAAATGTAATACATCAATATAACGTCTTAGAAATTAATCGATTAACTTCATTCTGACACCATAGTAAAATTGGTATTGTTTATTTCAATTTGTAAGCGAGTAACGATGTTAAATATCAAGATAACATTTTACTTTATGCTTACTTAAGAAAAAATGAGACAAAGCTAAATAAACTTTGATAATATCTTAAACTTAAATTATATTACATAATACATATTCATTACTTTATTAAATTCAAAGATTCTTTGGACGTACAGAAACCCAATTAGAACTGTAATTGTCTGAACTATTATAAAGCTGATTTTAATGTGAGAAAATGACAAATCACCTTGACTAATTTCTTCCTAGAGATCATATATCGAATAATTGTGTACACATAATTGATGTTTATTTACTTCCTTCCATATTAACACGCAATAAGATGGAGTCAGTACAGATAAAAAATAAAATCTTTAAGATTAGATTTCAATAAAAACCGGTAGTTTATTTATTGTTACAACCTAGGTTTCCTTACCAATTATCTCTGCATCGATCTCATTATTTTGTCATCTTTTTGCATGTTTTTAAAAACAATTACGATTAGGTCACGTAAACTTTACAATCATGGTAAAATGGTATTAGTTATCAATACGATAGGAAATTTTATCAAAAGGAATATCGCTTTATCATATCAATCAATACTTTGTAGCGATACCACCATAAGAATTTTGTTAATAAAAAAAAACATAAATATATCATAATCGTTATCATTGCTCATCGTTTTGACATTTTCTTTATTCTTCTCTATTATGTCTTGAAATTTAATGCATGGTAATTAAAAAAAAAACATTAAAAAACAGTAAGTTGCTAGAGCTACATCTTTGACTTGATATATCAAAGAAATGACTCTGGTAGGCAATAAATGCTTTATCTTAAATACATATTTAACAGTTTAAACCAACAGAATGTGTGCTATCCTAGAACACAAAGCTTCAATAACAATTATTTCAATTTGCCTGTCCTTCATTGGTATTAAGGAGATGACACTCTTTTAAAAGCCCGTCATTCATTTTGGCGCCACACATGTTTTTTTGTTCTTGAGATATTTGTTATTTTGTTGTTTACTTTTTACGTAAAACTTCCAATTTCAATTCCATTTGGCAACGCAGCTCGGCAAATTCATTTTAAACAGGAATACTTTTCACTATCTAACATTTTCACTACTCGAGAGAAGTGAACGATTATTATATAAGATACAATTATTTCAGGCTCGGGCAAATAGCTTGTATATTTACTACTTATTACAAATTTGATCTTACAATACTAAATCAACTTTTATGGCAGCAGTCTCAAAGATGTTTTTATTGTCGGGGATGATTTTGTCTTTTGTAAAGTTATTATGACAGCGAGTTATTTCGCAATTCTTTTAATAATCGCCAGTTAAAATTTAAGGGTATGTAGGGTTGCCAGACACACGAAACTTTAGGCTTTAGAAAAATTCGTGCCACACTGAGTTATTTTTATCGTCAATAAAAAGTTAAGGGTCTGTGGGGTTGCCAGCCATACGAACCTTTAGTGTTTTGAGAAATTAATGCCATACAATCTTTTGTTCAGATATCACACGCTTTAATCACATGGTAATGAACTAAAAACCTAGTTATTTATATAAAATTGAAATATATCTTAGGCATTATGGAATCTAATTGATGTTGTAATTATGGTCACTAATATAAAGCGGATTCTAATGAGAAATAATTGACAATCACCCTGCCTCATTCTCTTCTTGAAATTATATCTTATAACTTAGTACAAGTAAGTGTTGCAAATGTAAATTAAAATACTCTCGATACAACTTACAAAGACATTCTTATCAATATAAATTTAAAACTTTTTTTTATTTGTGTTGTCTTTGATAAGGTTTTATTGAAATAATATCATTGTTCATTATGTGTAATTTCATGAACATAAGTGATATGGTACTGTAAAGTTCAATGTCAGTTTACATTTTAAAGCATTTTGTTAAATTTAATTTCCCCCGTCTTTTCGAAGAATAACGGGGGATATAGAAATAGACTACCTCTGTTTGTCCGTCTGTCATGAAAGACTATTTATAGCCCCCTTTTTCTTCCGCAAGGCGGGGGACGAAAAACGACTGAATTTGACAATAAAGTTTGGCTACTTCTGGTTTGTTTTAATTAAGTTTCTTGGCGATTTGTTATTCAAAAGGATGTAGAGCAATTAATCTTGGGACGAAATACTTGCTTCAATTTCAATACCATAGTTATATTGTAATTACGTCCCTAAGTCAAATATACTGCCGTCTATGCTTTAGGTGACAATGGAATGAGTTAGGCACTATTACACAATTAATTTCAATTATAGATCACGTTTTTGTTATTTACCAGAGGGGCAGAAACAGAGCAATATAAATTAACAGAAATTAAGTTATCGCATTTTTCTTATCTTATCAGTTGTATTTTATTTCAAATTTTAGCACCACCAGTTCCATTGGATTTTAAAAGAAATTATATTCTGTTTTTTTCCTCCGATCACAAGTATCTTAATACTCCGAAAACAATAAATTATACTAAGAGTTAAGACAAAAATTAGCAGCACAGAAATGAAGAACACATATATTGTCAATTGAAGGAATCAATTATAATATAACTTTTGTATAGGCAATATATATGATTAAGTATTTTGATTCAGAATAGACAGTTTTATCAACATAAATACATCAAACAAAATATTAATATACTTCAGAATTAGTGTTGTTTTCAGTACTTTTTATCGTTAAACTATCAAGCATTTTAAAAAACACTGAATTGTTGATTAATATTTTCTTTTGAAAGATGAATGAACTCGTTCGAAGCACAACTATAATTTGTCACGCAAACAAATCACGGACGAGCTAAAAGAGTTTGTTTTTGTTTGTTTGTTTCATTTTACGCCTTTTCCCAACAGTATTTCAGTCATATAGGCTGCAAGTTTCCTAACCATCGTTTCTGGATAGTAACACCAGTACTAGACTACCTTCCTCCGCGCTAAACTATCAAAGCATCTCCCGTGGATCGAACCCACGCCAGAGAGGTAACTGGATTAGAAGTCATCGACTCTAACCCCTCGACCACGGAGGCGTTTAGCTAAAAGAGTAAAAAGGGGAACATCTGATTGTAAAAGAGTAAAAAGGGGAACATCTGATTGTAAACGTAAAAAGAGGTTATTAATATTAATAATTGTAATTAATTGCGTAACAATAAAAAGGGCTATTGACCATCTATTAAACAAAGGAATATAACAATAAAATAGAACCATAATATTTCATTTAAACGATACATGCAATCGTAATACTTTTTTTACTGTCACAGTAGAGGAGTTACCTCACGTTGTAAATGTGTTACTACAAGCTTTGTATGTGAATATGTATTTGATAAAATTGTAAATTGCCTGTACAGAACTGTATATAAAATAACATTTTATTAAACTAAACTTATTCATCGTGAGGAATATGCCTTTTTACTGCAATACTTATGTGACACTTTTAATTAGCAGCAGTACGCTAAGATTTATATTGTCGTGTGGAAAAGTCGCCGGCTACAAATTACTTGCCCCTCAACGCTGTTGGTTTGAATCCCGGACTATCCCGTTAGCGACTTTGAATTCTTTCCTATGACTGGAAGCGCCCCAGCTGGCTCTCCGAAGGACGGTGTTTATACTCAGACGTCGATTGAGCCTAAAATAATGTGCGAAAGGGACACCTTGAATTATAGTTGGAAGTAGCCACATGACAAATACAGTGTTCTTACGCTTTAAAATCCAACATACTCAAACACATGTTGAGAAATGAAACCAAAGATATGTCCATTTTTATAATTATATTGAACTGTCCAAGACTGAAGCTATGTATTGATCTTATTGTTTATGATGCTAATAATTTATCTTCGAAAGATGTGGGCGACAGTGTATGGTAGTTTGCGGAGGATGCATCTTAAAAAGTGTAACAATTGAAGGATGTAAGTAAAAAATAAAAACACATCGTGCATGTGATTGATATCACACTCTTTGGAAAATGCCGCACATGAAAAACTTCATTATTTATGCAAGCCATTAATTATCAAAGATAAAGTTAACTTCATTTAGCAAAACCTACTATGCATTTTTTTTAAATCTTTATCATCAGATTATACAGCATGTGAGAGGACATAATTACTATGAAAAAGCGTTTAAAGATATTTTTTAGTACATATGATTTATAAGTTTTACCAACAAAACTTTTTCTGCTCGACAATTTTATAGTATAACAGGGATTATATTGAATTTTATGTACATTTTCTTTGTTTTGGTAAACGGTTTTTCGGTTCTCCATAATGAAAAATTATATCTTTGCAGTCCAGAAAGAGAAACTAATGATATTCTAGGCAGAAATTGCGCCATAATAGCGACTTAGTAGGTACACCGGGAATAAAACGGAAACGTTTTTATAGTTTTGCAAGTGATGCATACCATCAATATAATATTTATATTTCACGTTCTGTCAATAAAAACTCATCATAACTTTTTAAGCTCGTTTTTATAAATGTGTATAGAAGTAAATGTGCAAATTCATGTATCAATATGTTTTAGATATATCATATATAAAATGTGCTCCTTTTCAAAATACAAATTACTTTTAATGTTACGTTTTCGTTTATACAATGTATATATATTAAAATTCAACAATCTATAGTTGAGAACTTACAATTCTTTAACAAAGCTTACTTATTTTCTTAAGTTTATCTAATAATGGGTATTTAAACTTCTTCTTATTTTATATAAAATATTGATTTCATATTTTATATTTAGCTATCAGCAATAGGTAAAATAGTTGTGCTTGTTTTGACAAAAAAGAATAAAACGGTAGAAATTTAAAAGTGAGTGTATAAAGATAAGACTGTAAGATGACGTAAGTATACAGATTTTAAAATTGTAAGTGTATATTACGCCAGCGATAGACTTTCTAACATTAGGCTGTCAACATGTTCATTTTGATAAGGCATCATGTGCTATCCGACCAATAAATGTAAAAGATAAAATGCATTGAATTTAGCTTTATACCATGTTTTTCTTTGATAATACTTCTATATAGGGTACCTATGCCTAATATCATCAAGCCGATAATATGTACAATTTCTTTACCTCTATAGCTGTTGATATCATATTTTTATAGTTAAGATGTGTTCTTCTTGCATCTTAATGACTAGATTTACCAAATAGTTTTTTGATATGAAACATATTAATTGTATTTCGTCTGTCACTTGTAGCTGAATAGTGGTTCTCATCGTTAGCAAACAACAATTCCGCTGGGGTGTTAAGCTAACATGGTAGCTGTTTAATGATTAACTTCCACACGATAATGCTACTGTCTTCCTAGTTTGTAGCGTCAAAGCACTTGTTCATGTTGTCAGTCAACACTTTTATTTCTGTTGCAGGTCTTATATTTTTATTCGCAGGAGGGGAACCGTTTACGATAACTGATTTTATTAATTTAGTTGACTCCTTGTCTTAGAAAACACACGAAAACGATAATGCTACTGTCTTCCTAGTTTGTAGCGTCAAAGCACTTGTTCATGTTGTCAGTCAACACTTTCATTTCTGTTGCAGGTCTTATATTTTTATTCGCAGGAGGGGAACCGTTTACGATAACTGATTTTATTAATTTAGTTGACTCCTTGTCTTAGAAAACACACGTTTATATTACTTTTCTTTCGAAACATCGAATACACTTGTTTTTACATTCATCCAACTTTGCTTTTTTATTCTCTTGTGGTCAACATCATTCCCACAATTAGCTGACATAAGCATATTTGTGTAAATTTTTTTTTCGAAGTGTGCCAATTGATCCATACACATATTTTGATATTTTAGACTTTCAGACCTCAAAAGAGCTCCTTTAAAATATTTATTTTCCATGCCAATTTTATAAAACAAAATTAAATAAGCGCTATGAATATCTAGATGTTTTGTTATAACAGTAAAATTGCAATAAAGTACCACCTTCCACATAACTTTTTTTACATACCTTATACAAACGATGACGCTAACTTGTCTTTCAATAAAAAATGGAAAACACGAACGAGCGATCGAACGATAAACTAATTACATGTAACTGTGAGGACATTTGTAAAAATACCAGCCGTTTGCTCTTTGACTAAATGAATAAGATATTACATGTCAAATCCATTTAATGGAATGAATTTTACAGTAAATAACATTTTTTGCACAAAACTTACTTCCTTGCTTCTTAAAATCAGCGGCTTTAATTTCAATGTGTTTTTAATATGGCACTCAAAATTATTAGCCTATTATCTAACACAAATACCCTTAGAAAATCTGTGGAAGACTGTGGCATATGTTTTATTGTTTATGATGCATCTTGAATGTCGGTTCCATTTTAGGAGAATTGCATGAAATATCAGTATTTCTTAAACATAAATCTTTCTTTTATAATATGAGTAATTAAAATCTCAGCTTTTAGAAAATGCTTGGCATGCATAGTGTGGGTATTGTTTAGATTTATGAGGGTTCACTTATTAAAATGGTGTATGCATTGTGTTGAAATTTAAGATGTTTAATGCAGAAATTTTCGACATAAGATCTACTAAAAATAGTTTATTATTTACAAGGAGGTGAGCGTTCTCGAGGAATAAATAAGGAAAACTTAAATATAAAATGTTATGTAAAAATTCATTATTATGCTCTTCAATGCCTAAATGTTGTATACGCCGCCGATGGAATCGGGAGGGGGATATAGTTTTGGCGTTGTCCGTCCGAATTTCGTTTCCGGAGTAGTTCTCTGCAACTACTGGCTGGAATTCCACGAAACTTCATGGGAATCATCAATATCAAGAGGAGATGCGCATATCGTCGGCTTGTTCCGGTCCGACCCTTTAACTCAGAGTTATGGTCCTTGATTAGTTATGTAGTATGCATATAGAGTAAAAATCGTTTCCGAAGTAGTTCTCTGCAACTACTGGCTGGAATTCAACGAAACTTTATGGGAATCATCAATATCAAGAGTAGATGCGGATATCATCTTGTTCCGGTCAGACACTTTAACTCAGAGTTATGGCCCTTGATTACTAATGCAGTATGCATATAGAGTAAAAATCGTTTCCGCACTACTTCTCTGCAACTACTGGCTGGAATTCAACGAAACTTTATGGGAATCATCAATACCAAGAGGAGATGGGCATATCGTCGGCTTGTTCCGGTCAGACACTTTAACTCAGAGTTATGGCCCTTGATTAGTTATGCAGTATGCATATGGAGTAAAAATCGTTTCCGCGCTACTTCTCTGCAACTACTGGCTGGAATTCAACGAAACTTTATGGGAACCTTCAATACTAAGAGGAGATGCGCATATCATCGCCTTGTTCCGGTCAGACACTTTAACTCAGAGTTATGGCCCTTGATTAGTTATGCAATATGCATATGGAGTAAAAATCGCTTCCGGAGTAGTTCTCTGCAACTTCTGGCTGGAATTCAACAAAACTTTATAGGAATCATCAATATCAAGAGGAGATGAGCATATCGTCGGCTTGTTCCGGTCAGACCCTTTTACTCAGAGTTATGGCCCTTGATTAGTTATGTAGTATGCATGTAGAGTAAAAATCGTTTCCGCACTACTTCTCTGCAACTACTGGCTGGAATTCAACGAAACTTTATGGGAACCTTCAATACCAAGAGGAGATGCGCATATCGTCGGCTTGTTTCGGTCAGACACTTTAACTCAGAGTTATGGCCCTTGATTAGTTATGCAGTATCCATATAGAAAAATATTTTTTCCTCGCTACTTCTCTGCTACTACTGGCTGGAATTCAATGAAACTTTATGGGATACTAAGAGGAGATGCGCATATAGTCGCCTTGTTCCAGTCAGATACTCAGATTTATGGCCCTTGATTAGTTATGTAGTATGCATACATCTCATTGGCATTTCCAGATTTTACTATTTAACACAAAGTTATGGCTCTGTTATTGCCCTGAATATTTATCAAGTTCAAAGAATATTACTGTTTATGCCATGATTAATATATAAATAAAGCCTTATGTCTTCAGTTGTTGTGTTAATAATAACCAGTACTCGGCGGGGGATATAAATTCAACGAATTTGCTTGTTTAATTGTTATCTATATTTTGATAGCCTAATTGTATTATGTTTTTGTGTGGTGAAAATTGCCTCTTCTTTAAAGTGTTTTCAAAATATTGCTTTAAGAAAAATGCCAAGTTTTTGGAATCTGTTATTTGTGGCCTCTTATTATTATAACTTAACCATTTCCACTCCAATCAGATTTCATTTTTGAAGTATTATCATAATTGGTGGCACTGCTAAAGATACGTCCCATTCTAACATTAGGTTTATTTTTTCGAATGATTTTGTGATGTAATCAAATTAATTTCAAGGAAATTGAGGAACGATCTATATGTATGTATACATAGTTTACGTGCCCAAATGGTTATTCAGCTCGTTGGTTGGAAAGTCATTGCCTCAATTCAAATTATATATTTTCTTCAGATAAGTAGATATCAGTAAATTGCTGAACAATAATACTGCCACGTTAGTGTCTTGGTTGCTATGTAGGATTCTAACAAAATGTGTGATAGGTGCAATATAAATGTAATTAGTACATCAAATGTGTTTGTTATGTTACACAAATCGCATAATTAAGTACTTTTTTACCCCTTCTCTCATTCACATGTAAAATGTCAAAAATTACTTTCATATCATTATGTTGCCCTAAGCTTGTAAATGTATCTAGAGATCTCTACAAAATATATAGGTAACCAAATTGTTGAAATTGATACCAAAACATTATAATTCAAATTATATAAAGCGTGCTTGTGTTACTAATCATGACGGGTATTTGTTGTAAAAATGGTTTTGTGTGACATACAAAGCAAAAGTCACATCTGTCTTTTTGTTTTGTTGATTTTATTTTTCGTTTTTTTTCTTCTCCTTATTTTGGCATGGTGCAGATAATTATTCCGTCTGCATTTGATATCTTCATTCTGCTGTATGTCGTTTGATCTCTACAATTGTCTGTAACGATTCTTTGGAGATTGGTAGACTCACTTCTATTCCAATAACACAGCTATAAACGTAATCATGTCCGTATGTCAATAGTGATATGTGCCAATGGAATGTGAAACCGTCATGAAACAATTTATACCAATTAAAGTTCACATCTTTTTCTCGCCGGAGTGCTTGAGACAGTGTCCATAACTAGTCAGATGAGAACTATTATTTAATGACTTGGTGATAATTTTGGTAGCACATTTTCCTCTTCATTCGTTTGGTCATTTAACTGTCAGAAGTTAAATTTACTTTTAAGATAGATGCTATCGAGATATCTTATACAAAAACAATTCTACAAATTTTAATGTCATAAATTTTTCTGTAAAGGAAGAGGAATAATATCAAATGATATACACGGTACCTGAAATGTAAAACAATCATTTTACGATAGACTCTTTAACTTTCAAAAATATGGTATCAAACGTAAGTTCAACTTCATTCAGTTAGCTTAGTGAATTTAGCATCGTTTATTTCAATTTGTAAGCGAGAAACGGTGTTAAATATCAGGAATGCATACTTAAGAATAAATGAGACATAGCTTAAAGAAACTATGATAAAATCTTACACTTTAATTATATTATACAATACATATCCATTACTTCGTGAAATTAAAATATAACTTGGGCGTACTCAAGCCCAATTAGAACTGTAATTGTCTGAACTATTATAAAGCTGATTTTAATGTGAGAAAATGACAAATCACCTTGCCTTATTCTCCCTAGAAGTCATATATCGAATAATTTTGTACACATAATTGATGTTTATTTACATCCATATTTACACGTGATAAGATGGAGCCTGTAAAGATTAGATTGAAGATAAAATCTGTTAATCTAACATTAGATTGCAATGAAACCAACCCAGTAGTTTATTTATTGTGACAACCTAAGTTTCCTTACCAATTAACTCTGCATCGATCTCAGAATTTTGTCATCTTTGCATGTTTCTAAAAACAATTACGTTTAAGTCACGTAAACTTTATCAGCTGAAATGGTTACTAGTGATCAATACGCTTAGAAGAGTTTCCTTTTATCATTGAATTTCGTTTCATCATATAAAGAGATACTTATGATTTGTTAGGTAGCAAAACCACCATTCGAACGTTTTTGAATAAAAACATAAACATATCATAATTGTTATCATCGCTCATCGTTTTGATATTTTCTTTATTTGTCTCTATTATGTCTTAAAGGTTAATGCATGGTAATTAAATAGCATTAAAAGCAGTAAGTTGCTAGAGCTACATCTTTGGCTTGATATATCAAAGAAATGACTCTGGTAGGCAATACTACTGTATCTTAAATACAGATCTTACATTTTAAATCAACAGAATGTGTGCTATCCTAGAACACAAAGCTACAATAACAATTATCCTTCATTGGTATTTTGGAGATGACACTCTTTCACAAGCCCGTCATTCATTTTGGCGCCACTCATTTTTTGTCCTTGAGATAGAGGTTATTTTGTTTTTTCATTTTAAGTAAAAATTCCAATTTCAATTCCATTTGGGAACGCAGCTCGACAAATTCATTTAAACAGGAATACTTCTCACTGTCTTACATTTTCAGTACTTGAGAGAAGTGAACGATTATTATATTAGATACAATTATTTCAGGCTTTGGAAAATAGTTTGAATGTTTTACACTGATTAAAAATTTGATCTTACAATACTAAACTGTGTTGATGGCAGCAATCTCAGAAAATGTTTTGATTGTCGGGGATGATTTTGTCTTTTCATAAGTCATCATGCGAGTTATCTCGCAATGACTTTAAGAATCGTCAATAAAAATTCAAGGGTCTGTGGGGCGGCCAGACATACGACACTTTAATGTAAAACTTCTTTACAAAGCAATAATAAACGTATTTTTATTTTCTTTAATAATGTTTTATTGAAATAATATCATTGTTATTTCAAAAACATAAGTTATATGGTACTGTAAAGTTCAATGTCGGTTTACATTTTAAAGCATTATGTTTAATTTAATTGTCCCCCGTCTTTTTGAAGTATAACGGGAGATATAGAAATAGGCTGCCTCTGCTCGTCCGTCTGTCCTGAAAGACCATTTAGATGTCTCCCCTTATCTTCAGAAAGGCTTGGAAGAACCCCAACCCACCACCCAAAAAAGAAAAACCGAGAGAATTTGCCAATTAAGTTTGGTGACTTCTAGTTTGTTTTAATCAAGTTTCTTGGCGATTGGCAATTCAAAAACTTCTGAAAACCGAACACCTGTGGAACTAGCCAAAAAGTTCGGAATTTGGAAGTTTCCGGAATTCAGAAGTTCGATATTTTCTGAACAAGTAGATCATTAAACATCAATTGTTGAAGTAAGACATGACGAAAAATATATGAAGCTGATTAAGTTCATAAAATGGCAAAATCATAGGATTTATTAAAAAAAAGTTGATAACTGTTCTAAATTTCATTATCACCTATAATTGAATTGGTTGACAAAATTCATGATGTTAATTATCACAATAATTTCATTTAACCTTTAGTACATTTCGTGTAGTACCTGCTATTAACCTGTAATCCTTTTTTTCACATTATACTTTTTTCACACTTTAATCAAGTGTTTGACATGCATGACAGGTTGTGATTTTAATAGGTGTCAAGATAAATGGTTACTGCTTATTGAAAGATACTGACAATTTGAAGTTTTGCAATCACAAGTTTCATATTCCTTCACACTTTTTTTAATTTCCGGATTTTGGAAGTAAATTTGAATTGATATAAGCCAAATTTTACCAGAAAATCGTTCGGAATTCAGAATTTAGAAGTTCCATAATTCAGAGGTATTAATTAGAAAACAGAAGGAGAAATATTGGAACCCTGAAAAATGTTCGGATTTTAGTTTCCTAATTTAGAAGTTCCGTAATTCAGAAGTTACACTGTACAGCAATGACACCAGCCTAATTGTAATTACGCCCCTTAATCAAAGATACTGTCGTCTATGCCTTTTGTGACAATGGAATGAGTAAGACATCATTAAACACTTAATTTCAATTATATATCAGGTCTTTTTGTTTACTGTTGAAAGCAAAGAATGAAAACAGATCGTGCATGTGAAAAATATCACAAAGCATAATAAACGGTGTGTTTAACAAAGTATAGTAATGGCTCATCACGTTCATCATAATCATTTATGTTAGAATTAAAATCTACAAATTTAAAAATATTAAAAAGAAAAAGAAAAGAGATACTTACTGCAAAAAGTATTGGATTAACGAGTGTATAAACTCACTTATCAATGGCCGTCATATCACTATTTTAAATTTAATTCATTTCAAAAGCACTGGTTATTTTGAACAAAATCTGTAAAGATAATTTGTCCGTACATATGATTTATAAGTTATACCCAAAATCGCTTTTGTTTGTCTGTTCGACAATTATATAGTATAACAGTGATTATATCAAACTTAATGTACATACGAATACGAGTTGACTACGAACGTTTTAATGAAAACGATGGAAACAAAAGCAGGTACAAGGAATAACAGTTACTGTTCTTTAATCTTGACTTCTAAAGTCCATGTTAATTACTTTTATGAATCAATAAAATCCACAATTATTTAAACTTGGAAATAAATATTGTTTCTTTTGTTTCGAAAAACAGTTATTCGCTTCGCCGTAATGAAAAATGATATATTTTCTGTCCATAAAGAGAAACTAATGATCTTCTAGGCAGAAATTGCGCCATAACAGCGCCTACGTTGCTACACAAGGAATAAAGCGGATATGTTTTATAACTTTGCAAGTAATGCATCAATCAAGATAATATTTGTATGTCACGTTCTGTCAATAAAAACTTATCATTAATTTTTAAGCCCGTTTTTATTCAAATGTTTAGAATTAAATGTGCAAAATTACATAAAATGTTGATTTTTATAATAATAATATATTTTGGGATATCATCAGTATGTTAAATAGTCGCGTTTGTCTTGAAAAAAGGCAAAGACCGTAGAACTTAAATTAAAGTATATTGATAAGAATGTAAAATCACGTGAGTATACAGATTTTGAGAATGTAATTGTATATTAAGAAATATTGTTACATGACTTTCTTACGTGTATTATTAGAATTTGTTCTCATGTCTATGTATGTTACATACTGAGATATATTTAATAAACTTGAAACTACATTCGGCTATCAGTATGTGCATTTTGATTACACATCATGTAATCCTACCAGCAAATGACAAGGAAAAATGAAAACAAAATACATTGATTTTAGCTTTTTCTTTTAATACTTCTATATGCTAGGATACCTATGTCTGAACATCTAAAAGCCGAGATTTTCAATTCATATACCTGTTACTATCATATTTTTATTGCCAGTATCGGGAGTTATGATATGTGTTTCTTGCATCTTAATGACAAGATTAACCAAATAGTTTTCTGATATGCAACATATTAATTCTATTTTGTCTGTCGTCTGTCACTTGTGGCTAAAACGTGTTTCTCATCATTAACAAAGAACAATTCCGATGGGGTTTTCAGCTAACTTACAAGCTGTTAAATGATTAACTTCTACATGAGAATGCTATTGTCTTCGTAGTTTGAAGCGTCGAAACAATGGTTCATGTTGCCATTCAACACTTTATTTCTGTTGCAGGTCTTATCTTTTTATTCCCAGCAGGAACGGGAACCGTTAACAAAAACTGATATAAATTACTTAGTGGACTCCTTGCGAGTCTTAGAATACACACATTTATTTTACTTTTCTGTCGAAACATTGAAATGAATTTGTATTTAAAATTCATCCAACTTTGCTTTTTTCTATCCCTTGATCAATATCCGTTCCATAATTAGCTGACTATTTTATATTCATTCCTAACCTCAGTTTTAAATAAATAAATAATAATTAGGATCTCTAGTCGTGTGGGTTCAAACACCGTGAAAGGCAAGCCGTGGCTTTCTTGAGCATAAATTGGTTGGACCAATAAACTGTGCTCAAAATGTCAGACTTTTTATATTTTCGTGTTTCAAAAATGAATTTCATTGTGGAAAATGACTCAGAGTGAAAACTATATTAACAGGAAAATATTTCGATATCATCTTTTGTATATTTTTGCACATATATCTTAGGTGAACCTGTTGATCAGTACAAAAACTGAAATTTGATATTTTAGAATGTCGAAGCTCAATTGAGTTCCTGTAAGTTATTGTTTTCCTTGTCAATTTATAAAACAAGGTTGAATAAACGTTATTGAAATCTAGATGTTGTGTTATAACAAGAAAATTGTAATAAAATACTAACTTTATGTAGCCTTATTTACAAAAAGTGAAATCAGAACTTTTTAAGTACTTAATTGAGATACAAAAGATAACGCTAACATGTCTTTCGACAGAAATAAACAAACAACCGGAAAAAAACGAACAAACGATCGAACGACCAATAAACTAACGGTGAAGACATTTAATTGAAATGCTAAGAGACACTGTTAGTACGAAAGCAACATTTTTGATATTCATTCCAAAGTTGCATCTGACTTTTAATTCAGCAATTTTAGGGTTAATTTAATGACCAGGAATGCTCATTTCCCTGGAGATGCTTAGTGTCTCTCAATTAATCTTTGGATTTATTTACTGCAAGATATTTGTATAGAATACTCAAAACTTGACTTGTAAATGAACAGCATTTTGCTCTTTGGACTAAATGAATAAGGATAATACATGTGAAATGAATGTAATGAAATGAACTTTGCAGTTAATAGCAAAAAATTGTACTTTTCACAAAGCTCACTTCCTTGACTAATAGGCACGTTTTAAAATAAAATCACCATGATGTCGATTTGTGCAGTAAAACTATCTTTGGTAGTAGCCTGTTGAAACTAGTAGCAGTATGTCAATGTGATTGAAAGTTCATTTAAATCTTTCTGTGTTTTTAAAGAGCTTTTGCGTCTTGCATATCCTATTACAACATGTACAAATAGGCGATATTGAGAAATGCTTTGTTATTCTAACGTCGGATCATTCTTTTAATTATATATAAATGTTAAGAAAGATTTGTCTTCTTATCTGAAAAGGTTCCCTGGAAAATATATTAGAGAGATGGATTTTTCCCATGTAATATTCAACTTAAATTGCAAATTTTACAGCATTTGTTTCGTTCATTCTCGTGCTTCTTGCAATATACATGTATATCAACTTCTAAAATTTATTGTAGGTACATAACACTATTAATAGTTTTCTACATATTATTTAATTGCATAATTTTCTATTTTATTTTTGTATATACTTTAGTCGTTGAACAATTCATCTTTAATTATTTTCGTTCTCTTACACATATATACGAAACATCATTGTTTTGACTAAGTATAATAATAAATCCATTTACGTCTTTTATTGTTGTATGGAGATGATTTGTTTGTTAATGTTTTTTTTTTGTTCATTGATTTCTTAATATGCAGACGGGCAATGTTCTGGACAGACACATAACATACTGTTGAGGAGACATTTATAACATTTACGCCGTATTCGTTCATGTTATAAATTTTTGTTGGACGTTTATGTCATAAGATAAAAAAATATTGGCAGCAACTTAGCGCATAACAATAATGTTTACATGATAAGCTTTATTAATTGAACACAGCAGCAGTTATAGGTTTTGTAAAACAACAACATTACCTACATGGATACTTACTGGAACCATGATGCAGAAAAATGAAAACTGTAAACAGATGTGTTAGTATAGTAAAAATGTTGTTTATAAATGGTTTAGAGCAATAATTGTCAAAATACACTAAAACAAATTAATATAAGAAAAAACAACTCACACTGATTAAAACATGCATTATTAAAGATTTTAATAAAAAGTGACATAATTGTTAATTATCAGGCTTAGCTACTGTGAGTCAAATTAATAATATGTTCCCGAGAGCTAACGGAATATTCACTTAATACTAGTAATTATATAGATTTAGCTTTCATGCAAATTATAAACATCAGTCTATAAATTTAGGATCTTTGGTGAATTCATGTGATCATAATACAAACAATTATTCTGCCAGTTTTAGATAGCAAAAATGTACTTAATAAGTTTATTACGCATATTATCAGTGAGGCATCTTAATAATCATATATAAATTGCATGAACAGTAAAATCATGTTTTTTACGAATTTTACTACCCATTATCAGATTTGAGAAAATGTGCAGGACCACAATATTAAACATTCTGTAAGGATCGGTTGAGGTCCAACGTTAAAATATGTTCGTTACAGGCATTTAAAAAAACTATAGATAGAGTTAAAAACGAATTTTAAAGATTAAAGATGTACTATGCTCAAATTTGATATTAGAAAATATTGACAATGGATACACAGTCTCATTATAAATATAAAATAAACATGTTTTGAATTCATACAAAGAAGATATGTTATGTTAACTTTACACACTATAGGTGGTCATAATAAGAATACATAGTGTCATAAAAAAACAGGTATTTTTTTAAAGAAAAGACCAACTTTACTTGACTTGAAATAGGCAACACAGCTTCCCAGTCATAGTTTATTCATTCTTTCATCTAAATTAGACATATTCAATAAGAATTTCATAGATTTCTATAAATTTCTATGATAAAAATATTTTACTAATTTGAAGGATGAGCATAGTATGGAACATTCCTTCTTGGCACATTAAACGGTTGACGAATTATCGGCCATTCCAGTGACAAAAAATGGCGTTTAATTTATCTTTTCATTTACATTTGCTTATATCAAGAAATCATTTTTTCAAAGAAATTCACTTTTATTTAGAAATTTAATCTTTTATCAATCAGCGGTTGCATATCGGATTGATTAAGTTCCCGTCAATCTGTAGAGCATTGAATTTGAATAACTGACATCGAATAAATTTGTAGATTAGTGGAAGTGTAACAATCTCCAGTGAAATAAGCATTACCGATCATTAAATTTACCAATAAGCAGTTGCATTAAAGTGTCAAACAGACATTTAAAACATATGCATGTATAGTAGAAAAAATGTCTTATGTATTAAGTGACGCGGCTTTAACGGCTTGGAGATAGGTTTAGATATACCTTTACATGGTGTTGCTTTATACATAATAGAAGAACAAAACCAATGCTAAAAAGATGTATCATATGGCACAATATTTGAATACCACTCTAAATCCAAAAGGATTTTCTTGTCTATATGTCTAAATCATAGGTACATTATTGTTCTAATTTTAAACACCATGATAGTTACATGTATGCAGAAAATTGCCCAATTAGTTCTTTTATGATTCGGCTGACATATTTAACGTAACATGTTTTGAACTATAATTGTATATACCGTCTCATTCGGTGTGTGAGATATGTAAGATGAATGATGAGAAATAAATAATACGTGGAATATTAAGAAATATGTTTTCCTTAAAAAAGCAATATTATTAAAACTGTATATTATTAGTTTATCTTTTATGAAATTCATGTCCTGTCAACATTGATAACTGATAATATCAAATATATTCGTTATATTAATTGGATATGTTGAATGAAACATATCATTATTTGCTTAAATATAATAGAAATAGTTATTAATTTCAACAGGGTTAATCGTAAAACAAATGGATATTAAATCATCAAACAATAAATCTGATAATCCGACACAAAGTGCTGAAATAGTTTATGCGGTGGTCATTAAACCCAACGTCTAAGAATAGTTATTGTGAAAGAAACATTTTGTATCTGCGGAGGATCGATCTAGTGACCCCAGAAACACACATCCGATGCTCTCTTTATAACGCTCAGCGGTTGGACTAATAAACTAATCCAATATCAAATGATTTATCAAAAATATAAAAAAAAACGTAGAACGTGTTTTATTCATATTTGGAGTATAAACAGAAATTACTTTGACAAGTTTCCAAAATTGTTCAGAATTGTATAGTAATTTTTCATTCAATACTCTGAAAGCTAATTCACCAAATTTCATGAATGGAAATTTAATGATAAAAAACAGCATTATAAATTGATAACGTTACTATTATTTCATTACATTTGGGAAGTTTGTTGATAGTTTTCCGATTTGCACGGTAAATTTACGAAGGGACCAAGTACTCCGAATGATGTATCAAGACAATGTCAGTTAATTGTGTATGTTGAAAGCATTTGCAAAGTCTTAAACAGAGGCTTATTAAGCCATTTAAATGAAATACCTTATTTGTTAAGAAAGAAAGAAAAAAAAATTAATTTCATTTTTCTTTATTTATTCTGAGTATGAAGTAAAATGTGTAATGACGACTTATAATGTCCACACATGTTTTTAAGTAATAGTGTGCTGTTAACGTCGGGAGGACTGAATAAAAACAAAATAAAAATAGGAAAAGAAAAATCAACGGCGCTTATGTCCGTGTTACTGACACCGTAACAATATGATTCATATTTAATGATAATTAACATAACAATATCTTACACCCCAGTTACACAGAGCCATCGGTGATTGATCGGTAGTTAGTTTAGCCAAATTATGGAGTGAACCGATGACAACGTATTTAACACCGATATCACATATTGGTCACCTGTTTTTCACCTATCAACTGCTATTGGGGAAAGATAAGTTTCATCGGTGAAAAATTACCGATTGGGATTTTTAAACATGTTTAAAATTCTCGATCGGTGAAAATATTTTACAAATAACCGACAACAACCTATATCACGAGATATGCAAGCTCTTTATCACCGATATCGCCGATCGGACAAAGATAACCAAATATGAATCACCGGCCATATCTGACGGAAAATGTTTAACCACAGATGACTAGCTATCAAATACCGATTAATCAGCGTTACGCCCAATTTAGCTCCGATTTACAAACGATAAAAACCGATAGTATTTAAGCATTTTTATCCCCGAACCAACCCCGTTTGAGTTTGCTTTCTGTCACCGATGGCCGATTACACAGAAAACCAGAAATAAAATCACGCATGACAACCGATCATAACAGCGAGTAAATTTAAAATTAAATGACCGATTGGGGACCGACCGTCTGTGTAACTGGCCCCTAAGTATGTAGTGCTAAAATATCGTATATCGGGTTATTTTCTCGTACGGCAATTTCCGCGATTTTGGCAGTGATCTACATTTAACGAGTCTCATTTTAGCGATTGCGTTGTACATGTTTCTTTATTTTCACGTTTTTCTGCTGTCAAAGAGAGGCCACTCTTTTAACAAAGATTTTTTGTTTTCACAGTTACAATTCTGTTTTTCAGTTTTATTTTTGATGTGTCGCTTAGAAATATGTATTCGGTATTTCACACTTATTGCCTCGTGTCACCTTCATGTTAACACGTTAATCTTAAGCTATCTATGTTTGCAAGGTTTGCAAAATTTATTTTATATTGTATATCGGCATCTCGGTTGAAGGGCGTTAAAATACCTGTCAAATAAAATAATCGCCGGAAAAAAAACCTGATATACGGTAGATACTTTAGTATCAACTAAATTGTTTAACCATTTACCTTAGATATAGTTAGCCTAATGCATTGTTTCAAAGAGAGGGCTTTTTGTGCAAATATGCTTTGTACAGTTTGAATCTTTCTTAACCCATTGAAGTAATTAAATTCTAAAATCACTTCAATATTTAAAGTACAAAACTTGCTTAGAGAACTCAAATCCGTGGTGTTATATTGCAAATTATTATCAGTGATAACTTCCATGACTATTCCACATAAACTATTTCACAAAAAAAATATCTGCAATTAGAGGTTCTAAAATAGTTAGAAGATTTTTCTTTTAATGTTCGGTCAGCACTCTCACTAGAAATTAATTGCTGTTAAGTGAACAGTCAATAACTTACGTGCTACAATGCTATAAATTTGCTACATTAATAGGCATGCAAGAAATCGCCAGATCATTTCCACTTGTCATATCCGCTTCGTTGTAATGAAAACGAGTTCTTCTTTAAATACCTTATTATTGCTAGATAAACATGTAGCCCTTTAACAAACTTCCTTACTTTTTGCATATCAAAATATTATCAATAAATGACCGTATTTTACCAACATCATTAAAGCGTATATAGCTATATATTACAAATTAATGTTTGAATCTTTTTATGAAAAGTAGTACTTGACTTCCAAAATAATTGCAAGTTCTGGTACTTCTATTGTTGAAACCTTCAAAGAAACTTTTAGATGTTTTTTCTTAGATATATAGGAGACAAGAACATCTGCTAGTTAGATTTAAAGCTTTTCTAGAAAGCAATCCAATTCTGGTTGATATGTCAAGTATCAAATTCAGTTATAAGGTGACATTTTTCGTCCTGTTTTGTCAATATTTCTACGTGATGCACAAGTTTAACAAATCAAATGAACACCCAGTGACAGTTATTGTGCTCTACATTGAATTTGGTGTTAAACTTCAAAAAGATCATGAAAAAGAACTCTGGAGTGAAAATATGTACCTCAAAGGATGCAAACAAAATAGTAAAAAGGAGTTCAAAAGGGACGAAGCGTGTCATCCCAGTTCTAAACGGAGGCATATAGTATAACATTTGACACCAAATATTAGAATTTGCCATATTCATATTGTCTCAGGTACATTTATGTTCTCATCCGTTGCCATTTAGTGACCTACTTTGGCCTCAAAATTCATATTTTTTTATATTTTGTATTTTGCTAGGTTATCTTGAACGAGAGCTATGTGTACATTTCGCTCAGTAATTTCCTGGTCCAATAGGATTTTGAGCGATAATTGATATTGTATTTTATCGCACGTCCAATGTGGTTTTGACAGAATGTAAAATATCCTTCTATTCTCATACTGTAAAAATTGTGTTTTGAAATCTTCATATATATTTTGGTCAGCCTTTATAACGTCTTATGAATGAACTTCTTTAGTAGAAACATTATAATACAAATAGGTTTTATCGTTTTCAATCCAAAAAAGAATAACCGAATAAAAAACGGAACGATGAAAATCAAAATATGTACTTTAGATAATACATACTTGAGACTGAAGTCATATAATTTGGCAATGAAAATATATATTTTGGCATTGAAAAGAGCTTTTTAAACTAGACATTGTTTAACAATTTTGTGTAATAAGTTCGCCTTTTACATAATAATCTTGTACAGACACATATATTACATAATAACAACCATTTATGACATTGATATGAAAGTATACAATTTGTAACAGCCTAGTGATAAGAGTGATCGAAAACTAAATCTAAAAATATGTGTGCTTATGTGAATTAAGGCCACCATTCGAATTACTTCTGGACATCTTTTGGATATTGTACGTTTATGACTAGCAAAGTATGTTTTCCTTTTACATCTCAAGAAAGGTTCCATGGTGTACATTAATCTTTTGCATACCATATGAGAAATGTATTTGTACATAATTGTTTTACATTGTTTATTATTTTAGGTTGCAATGTGATTGTTCGGTTCCATAGGGAAGATCTGCACTTTATAATTCAATGAATAATACATTTTAGTTGCATTTCAAAGTACTAGTACATTTAAATACTTATAATACTTAATATTCCATATTGGAAAGGCGTTTCTATAAGATACAGTGATTTTGTCAAATCACAAAGAATTTGAATATTTTGAATTAGATAAATGATAAAGATTAATCAACACAATATTCAACAAAATGTATGCGCTATTTCTGCTCCTATTTAACCTTGTGCTGAAATACAGTTATATAGGACGTCCCTCTTAAGTTGAATTAGGAATTATTTGTGGCCACAAGAGCAGGGGAAAATGGATAGTCATTTATCTATTTGTGATGGAAATCTCAAATACAACAACTAAACTGATGGACAATCCAATTGTTCATCGATTAGCGCTTTTGGTTTTCATATAGAAACGGAGGTTCTGATAAAAACTATTCAATTCCTCTATCTTATTTTTGCAATGTCAAAACAAATAGTTATATAACTGGTAACAAATGCAATTCTTAGATTTGGATATAGAAAACTTCTTATTTTTATAACGCTTTTTTTTCTTTTACGAATGCGAAAATGCATGTACCTTTAAGTTACCATTTGTAAATAACTCTGCATTATTATCAGTTTATTAATTTTACTTTTACAATTTGAGAAAGAAAGAAATATGATATAATTATATTAAATGTTCAAAAGGTTGTAATTACCAAGACAATATCAAAAGTAGACTAATTCCCTAAAAGGATTGACTGACCCTTAATACAACGATTTTCCGGTTAATTTTAACTTCAGGAAAGTTCGTTCACATGAACCACAAGATATTAGATCTCTATTAACTAAGCTTATGATCAGTTCGTGACAGTTATACGACGCCATTGCTCCAACATATTACTTGAGAATAAGCAACATGATGTTCCCGCTGCTTTTTATCTATCATTTAAGAACACAGCATACGCAGAATGTTTGAAATTGATAATGTTACAATCTCCCGGTATGTAAACTTAATAGAATAGGAATGTGATTATTTTGGGAAAAAAATGAAATAAAGCAAAACGACAACATCTGAAAGTTTATCATGTTCGTGCAACATGTAAATACATTTAATTAATGCATAGTTAAACTAAGTTTTCTTACAGTATGTCTTATAAATATAATTATATAATAAATCAAAATGGAAACCATAAGGTTGCCCAAAACGGCAAAACTGAAAATGTTGCAGGTACATTGACGGAAGTGGTATGTGGAAACAACCGCCTGCGTCTGAAACTGAACACAAATTTTTTACGATTAAGATTCAGGCTATTAAGAATATTAAATCATCTGCAATTATGTATCTACAATAATTTTGGCATTTCTGTCATATGCCGAAGACCAAAAATATGTGTGCTCTAAATGAGAACAAATGCGCAATCCTAAATGAAATTAAACTTAAATAGCAGCTTAGAAGTTAGTTAAGATGCCTACATATCACGTGCACTGGGTCTGTCAAATTAAACACATTTAAAAGCATGTAACATTTTCTTTGTAGATATAACGAAAAAGATTTCACTATCATTCCATAAATGAATATTTGAAGTATTTATATAATAAATCTGGAAAAGTCGAGATCCCCCGAGAGCAATGGCAACAACAATAAAAAAAAGGTGAGAATTGTAGAACAGGTCTTATTGAGTCTGTTCACGATCATGTGCAACATTTGTCAAATATCTAGAACACTTGAGATACATCATGTTGTCCAATTAACATGCTGATACTGTAGTAGTTATAATTATGCAAATTTTATGATGACATGGATGAAGGGTATATATTTTATTGTTTTTTTAATAGAGTTTGTTAGAAAGGCTTGTTTTAATTTAAATTTGATAACTTCCATTGTGATTAGCTTACACACACATACACTTTTACAAATGATTAATTTCACGTTTGGTCGAATGATCGCTTTATTAATTTGTAAATGACAAGTAATTCAGTAAAGTGAGCTGTCTGGCGGGTTAATAAATAAGGCACTTTCTCCGTTCATTTACATTTGAATCAAGACTGGCGACTGGTTCTAAACGGTAACTTATTTATTTCAAGAATATCTCAAATGCAAATGTAATAAGATAAAACCCTATGATAATGTTGCACGAATAACTCGTAGACTATGCATGCGCACCTGATCGCCTCATCAAAAGAGAATATGACTTATTCTATAAATCATACGGGATAGCAAAGAATTGTTCGATATTAAGATTTGTACTTAAACATGGCCTGAGATCATAAGGAATTTCTCAAAGCTCCAATTTAAGTCTTACGGTAATTGCTTGGTTAAAAATTGGCACACAATATACTTTGACCAACAAAAATCCCGACAAACTAGAAAAACGTTTTATAACGTCAACAAATTTGAAGCACTTTCTTGGCTAATCAACATTATTTTGTGGGTCAACTTTATCAGATGATCATTGGCAGGCAGCTGTAAAACGTCGGTCATACATCAAAAGAATGAAAGAAAGTAAAATTGTTCATTGTATTAGACGTTTTATTTCCCGAATTGATTGAGACTAGAATATTTCAAGACTTTAGCTGCATTGGTGTTATATTGTGTAAAATGAGGCTATTTTAGTAAGCTTTCTGACAGGTTTACATCACTACAAGACATTAAGATTGATTTTGGAGGGAAACCATATAAGTGTATATTTTGATATGTTTGTATTGAAAGCTTTAAATTTAGTTTTAGAAATTACTGTTGCAGAACTCCTACAACTTTTGAACATTTATCTGAGAAAACGACTTTGATCAAGATGGACAAATGTACGTATTCCATAACAGCTTAAACAACAAGATCTTCGTTTATATAAAATGTATGTCTATTCAAAATTAGGCAAACTTTGAAAACAGCCCCTCATTATTGTTAATTTTAGGGATATTTTGAATAAGGCATTTTAGATAGTGAAATGGTAAAATGAGTGTTTAAAGTGGGTGGGGTAGGGCAACATTTTTATACATATCAAGAACATTTTGTTTAGAAACAAACATTTTTCTTGTGTAATTTGTTAACCGAATGTTATTATTTGTTTCTTAACAATGAGCAATAGAAAAACAGTTTTTATAATGATGACATTACAGATTATTTAGAGTTTCCTTATTTCTGAAAATAAGCCCTTCTAATGGCAAATTCTTAGTTCAGAAATATATCCATAACTCATAAACCACATGGTAAATTTTATCTAAATTTTGCATACAGGTGACCTTGAAGACATATAAATGTCCTATGTTGTCAATTTTACAGTCCCTTGTGATGCCAATTACCCATGGTCTACCTTTATGTAATAAAATTTGTTGCACACTGAAGTTTACTACATTGATAAGGATGCTAACTGTTATAGGAAAGAGGTAAATTAATGGCCAAAAAGTAATAAATCGGTATAATCTTATTTGATTAGTTACATTCTTAGACAAACTGCCTACTAACTATTTCCTTGTTAGCAAATTTTTGTACTGTGTATATACACTTACAAGCAAAACATTAAAAAATAAATTCTTAACAAAAGGGTAGTTGTTTTCTTTAATTGGCCATTAGTGAACAACGGAATCACCAAAGAATCTGCAAAACGGCAAAAACACTGAAAACACTGCAGGGTCGGTTTGATTGAGCCTGATCATGGACGGTCAGTTGCATGAACCCTTTAATGAGAAATCATATCTGACCTATGATCTACACTCAAATGTTTCATTTAGAATATAAAAACAAATACCACTTGCTTGGAATATTTAACTAACACATTGGTGTAATTAAATGTTTTCCTTAAATTAGAAAAGAGTTCCAACATTTTGATGTTTTAAAACATTAACGATTATATATTTCTCTGAATTTTCTCTGAAAGAATCTGAAACTTGATTTATAAATTTACACATAAATTGACAGTATAATGGAACGTGTATTGTATAAATAAGTACTTTCACCTAGTAACAATTTGATATTTCACAGGGAAAACTTTTCCTGAAAAAAAAAGGAATAACAGTTAAATTAACGGAATTGTGTCTTCAAAGAATTTCTATTTGACGAAAGAAGAAGAATGGTTTGTCCCTTTTTACGATTAAAAATGCTATGCTAACTCTAGACTAAAGATAAAGTGATATTATTATTAAATTCACGTTGTATTAAAATAAAACATGCTTAACAAAAGTTCACAGGCATCCCTGATGCAAGGGGTTGGTTTGTATTTGAAGACATTGTGTGAAAACGTTTTGGTCACTGTGGCGATTCCCTAAAAAATGCTTGATTTATTAGTTTTTACGCATTTCTGCAGAAACATTGAAAGTTATTAAATTAAAGCTGCAGTTTGAAATTGAATTCTTTACTAAACATTATATAAACCTCTATGTGGTGTTTGTTCTATGTCGTTTATTATACGTTTAAATTACAATAATGTCTGGACAAATAATATGCTTACAAAATTAGCATGTATTTCTATTAAAAATACATGTTTATTAAAAAAATACTTTGTTGAGAAAAGGAAACACTGTTTGAAATTGTGCTAATTTTTGTTAATCAAAATTAACAAGGTAGGCATATTTCGTGGACGCCTTAGACCTTCTTTTTTGAAATAGTAGATCTCATATGTTCAAATATAAAAATTGTATCATGGTCATAAGTGAATATAAAAATTATTCTTGTCAGAATATTTGTTAAAAAACAGTTTAGATATATTTCACAACATAATGACAATTTTTCTTTTCAATAATCGTGTAAATAACATTCATTTGTCATGCAGCGGCATTTGTAAATTTTATCATAAATCAAACAGCGGTTGTATATATGGTCGGTTACTTATATTAAAGTTTAAGAGCTTCCAATTTGAATAACTGGAATCGAATAAGTCTTATGTTATCTAGGGATACGAACAATTTTAAAGGTTAAATTAAGACTTAAATCGGTGTTTAAAATGTCAGACATACGCACCTTTAAATGTACCAAAACATTGTCACCGCTAGCATTTGCATTATGTTATTAACAAATTTAAAATGTCTCCGGAGATTCGGGGAAAGTCTTAAATAATCCTCAAACAACGCAACATATTTATTGAATTATACGCGAATAAACTTTCAAATCAAGTAATTATACCAGCAAAGATTGTTCCCTAAGCTAGAAATAAAGTTTGCTGAATATGAAAGTGCAAACTAAGAACTGCATTATGAATCAATCAATGGGTATCCGTGCAGGATAATTACAGAAACACCAATATTATTGTGTTTGGACTTTATTTGACATTCATTCATTCACATGACCTTCATTTGTTTCAAAGAAATGTTCCAGTGACGTTACACGGGAGGTCATCCTTCTGAATCATCTTTGCAAATGAATCTTGTTTTATCAAATTTTAATTAATCCGAAAGTGTGTTTACAAATATTTTGCTACTCTTGAATCCATAGAAACAATTGAATCCGTGAACAACCTCAGAAAATTAGATCTTTGATTACTATATTCAACATTCAACAATGTTCAATATATTCGACCCAACCCTAAAGAGATAAATCGGCGCTTTAAATAAATTATTAATTTGCAGTGTTACAGAAATAAAGATATAGGATTTTTCCGTATTACAACTTTCTTTTACTAGTTTATTTTATTTGTTTATTGATTGACTGAAGCAGAATCTCCATTCTTATAACTCTATAAAGTTAATGTCTCTATTCTTATCAGCTTGTTCATGGATTTATTTTCTTGGCATTGTTTTCGGACATAATGTTTCAGTAAAAAATTCCACGTTGAAAGCAAGTCAAGAAGTGCAACTGAATGCAGGGAATATCAAAAGTTGAACATCACTGCACTCATAAGCAAATTAATGATTTATTATATTTTTACGAGTGTTTATTTATTTTTACTTAAGCATAGTTATTCTTATATTTTGCAGACTATGAAGTCTTTATATAGTATCAATATCAAATTTAGAGAAACATACCATTTTTTTAATTAATGAAACCGCTTCTTGTCTCTCCGAATTTTATATTTTAACTTCAAAGATTTGTTAACGTTAAAGAAACGTTGTTTTTACTGAATATGTCCAACACGTTGTTGTATATTTCCAAGTATGTTTATTGACTTATCTATATTTCAATACTTACATTATTTAACTCAATATATCTTCAATGACATATAATGAAAGTATATGACATTTGCGTATAAATATTGAAACTGAAATTCTGAAATTGTATGCATTTATCGCAATTTTGCATTCCAGTCATGGTAGTCAGAAATGCTTTTACTTCTACTGAAACGAGTCTTGATACGCTATTAATCTGCAATCCAACCGTATGTATTTGTATCACAGCTGAAGCAGGTGCATAATTCAAAGTAATGCTCTAGTTTTGTCACACGATCTTACAGTGTCCTAACAGTCAAACGTATTGTTTCCTGAACACATTTCGTTTTACAATTAAGTCTCTGTTAAGTAAGTAAGAATAATATTATATTTTGTCGGACAAGATGCAATAGTAAATAGTATCATACTTAAAATGACTATAAAGTTTTCCTGTCTAACAATATTGTTCGTTCAGACAATTTTACAAGTAGCTTTTCTGGTTTTAGTCAAAGCATTATATAACAAATATGTTTTGTCGTTTTGAATCCAAAAGACAATAATGACCTCACATATGGAGCAACACAAATTGACATATACATATTCAATAGAACATACCTCATACTTAATTCATATATTAACGATGCATTGTGCTCTTTAAAAATGATATTGTTTTGTAATTTGATCTAAAATAAGAAATCATTTTACATAATACTCTTACACAGACATATACATCATATGATAACAGCCATTTTATGACGCTTGATAAGAAATAATACGTACTTTTTGTAATCGGATTATTGATGATTGTTCTGGAAAAAAATCGTTTGAATATATGTGAAATGTTTATACACTTTACATGTACTAATACCCAACTAATTATTTATTGACATTTTTGAGAATATACTATGTACATTAAACTTTCTCATTATCCATCTCAAGCATTGAAGTCACTCATATACAGTATAAGTGTCTTTTGAATACCATATGCAGATTTTAAACATATGTAATTGCAATGAGAAAAGCTTAGTTGTATTGGATTCATACAGTTTGTGTAACTTAAGTGAAGGAAGGAATGCAGTCAGAATTTCAATGAATGATGTATTATTGTAAATGTATTTAACACTACTTGTTAATTATTGATAATGTTGAAATCAGTCTGGTTGATAGATCAGTACTGACCTTTTATTTGAATACCAAAAAGAGTAAACTATAAATGTACATGTGTTCTTTTGTCTGATGAATTTATTATTGTTATCCATTATTCTGATAATTCGAATGAAACGAATTAGGGCCAAAAAAGTTATCTATGCATTGTAGTTGGCATGGCAAATATTAATTATTCTTACATCATTTCACAAGAAGACCTAAAGTAATACAAATACGAGTATGTAAAAAACATTGAACTTATTTCATAGAAGATTTTCTACTTCTATTCATAGTTTTCTCTCGTTAGATAAAAGAGTACGTTCATTTTAAATTAGATGATGATCTTTAACCTTCCGTAGTATCGTTATAAGAGACGAGACAAACTCGTATACTTTTCGTCATAAAGGAATTTGTGATAGAAATCTAATTTAGAATCACCAAATGGTTGACAAATCCAATGAGTTGCCAATCAGCATCAGTTTTTGTGTGATTTAAAGATCAGAGGCACTGATAAGAAAACGGGTTCACCATTTTTATAATGTAAAAGATGGTGGTTTTGTTAAAATACATTTAGGTTTAAAATATAGCCAACAATTTATTAATATTATTTGACTATTACTTTTCTTTTCTCTGTTAAACTATCTCTTACATTTCACTTCTTCAAAAAGAAATAATAAGAGTGTATAATGAAAACGATTAAATCCACTCCACTTGACAATTACATTGTATTTGTCGATCACTGAACAGCATTAAACAAGTATGTTACATCACATTTGGTAATAGCAACAAAAATCTCAAAAATACGTGTGTATGCATATTATCAAGTGTACTAATAGTTTTTATCGCTATTTTAAGCAAATTTGCATGACATTTTGACTGATTTTAATATTAAGTGAGTTTGAAGGAAACCCCTAACAATTTTGCAAGGTTACTGCCGAAATTGGTTGTGTTAAAAAGATGACATCAATACCATTAGCAATTGTATCAATTGATTACACTTACCCTTCCCAGGCTAATACGAACATGATTAGTGTTTGTTATCTAACTTAAAACTAGTACACAGCTCCGAAACAGGTTCGAAAATAGAAGCCAGGTATATCTGTTTTGTAATTAAGCACATGGCAGTATTGGACACCATAGTAAATATTAATTGAATCTTGAATGCTACAATACCAACCTATAATGAATGAAGTCATATTTTAAGTTTCAACTAACGTTCATGCTGTGTTTTTTGCATCACGGCTATTTATAAAGATCTTAATTTAAAATGAAATATAAGAATATCATATCGTTAGAATACATTTATCAGGTTCGTTTTTCTGAATTTGAGAAAAAAATTATGCAATTGAGAATTTATTCGTATCTTTTCAAGAGTTTACAATTTCTAGATGATATTTATGGTTGAGCAATTTCCAATAACGCATGTCTAGTACGGAATACAACGATTTAGGTTTAATTTAACTTTTCAGAAGGTTCATTGCCCTTGAGATGTTAGAATTCTCTGTAAATAATGCTTATTAATAAGATTTATTAGTTGCTGGTTATATGAATAGAACTCAAAGAATGTTAGCTTGAAAATTATATGTGGTTGAATCAATCGAACATTACAAATAAACAAAAGTGATAAATAAACTATAGTAGTTTTTTTAATAAACAGTAAATTTTCAAATGAGTGCGAATAACACAAAGTTGTCGATATGATTCATAGCAAAATAAATAAATAAATAAAAATATTCAACGTCACGCAAAATTTTCTTTATGGATGCTTATCACTTAGATTTTATAGTAACCCTAAATTTGCAAAATGTATGTCACGTAGACCTTTTTGTAGACAGAATATTAGTAAAAACTGCTTGTTGATATCCACCTTATAAACATTTAGAAATAAATTTGATTTAATATTCTAGTAAAAAGGAATTCAGTTTTCTTAATGTTTATTTGTTTGTCGACTAGTTATGTTGATAGAATATTCTATGTATTCTGTAAAACAACATGCATGTACTCCATGTACTCGTATATTCTTAAATTTATTTGGCCACAATGGTGTGCTAACATTAAAGTCCAAAAGTATTCTTCTTCTATTTCTTTTATCATGCCAGATGTTATATCAGGATTACATAACTTATGCTGATTTTTGTTAAGAAAAACAAAATATTGTTTAATTTATAGAATATGACTTTCGGTCGTGATTTTGCACAAAACATATGTAATAAAAAATATAGCACCTATTATTTTATACTATAATTACATTTATATTGTAAAACAAGATTATAGCTCGAACAGGATGTATGATAAAGAACAATATATCACAACGCGAAATCGGTAGAAGTAGTAACTCATTTCGAACACTTCCCAACTGTCTGCCAGATTGCATAATAACTTGTAAATCACGAATCATATATTGAGGAAACGGTTGCTTTTTATTTGACTGCGTGTACATGACAATACGAAAATTGGATTTCCTTTCTGTGGAGCTATATATTTTACCAGCAGATGTTCTCGTCTTTACGTACGGCATATGAGAGAACGCTATTTAAGAACTTTAAACTACATGTCCTATTTTATAAAACATTTAGAAAATTTATTTGCAGAAAAATGCTTTCCTTTAGCAATTCAAGGTCTATTTGTTTCATTAAATATAGGATTCATTTGGTTTCAGTAAAGCGAATTTAATGCACATGAGGTACTTCTCAAATATGCGTCAGCAATTTTGTCTCTAAATAGGTTCATCAAAATAAATACAAAATGCATTATGAATGTCACATATATTGAATCTGTTTTGCATTAAATAAAACGTAACAACTAGGAATGTTTTTTAACTTGATATAGTTTGTTACAAAGTATCTAAAGCAGTAATGTTTCTTAATTTTCATTTAATGAATATGGAAACTGGAAATGATCTGTTATTTTTTGCATGCTTATCTTTGTACAAAATTTATACCACTGCTACACGAAAGTTATTTGCTATTCAATATTCAATTAATTGTGCGTTCTAGTGAGCCGATTGACCGCATATTTGTAAAACAAGTCTTTTTCCCATTTAGGAATCTCCAATTAAGATTCATTCGTATTTTATGTGAAATCCTCACGAAAACTAGCAATGATGAGACTTTGGATTTTTCAACCACGAAAGTCAAAAGTCCAGTTCTGTTTTCTTTTCATAATAATGAGGCGATTTTTAGCAAATAAATAAAGGATATATGATACAAATTATTGTGAAGATCAATAAACGAAGCTCGTACTTTGCCGGCAATTCGTGATGACTTGTGAAAACGCGTTCATTAAACTTTACCATTTTATGACAATCCTAATAAAACAATATTGAATTACATATGTAATAACTTAAATGTTAGCAGTCATATAGGAGGACGAGTGGTTAATGTACATCAAGTTTCTAGATTGATTTGAAAGCTGTTTTACTTTAATACAATCTTTACTTATGCTTACCGATATTGTTTTTATAATTAGATATACAGGTAATGATATCTTATCAGTTAATTTATTGCCGTTCCATAATTAAATCCCTTATTTCCTGTCCCGTTCCTTGGTCGTATCTATTTACAGTATGTCTGTCTAGTTGGATACTGTTTGGGATCCATTTTGCAAATGATACCCTCTTGTTAGATATCCTCTCTCATAATTTACACATAACAATACATTTTATATACTTTTCAGGATACATTCCATACCTCTCCAAAGACAAGCTGGGATATTTCCCATTCACGCAGCAAATGATTTGTAATTGTTTGAGACAATATGGTTCAATATTCTTCCTTTTATAATTTCTCCCAGAAGTAAAACCCAGCTTTTTGATTGAAAGAAAAATCATACTTTGTATTTCTCCCCTTGTGGCTGAAAGGTTGCCTTAATGGGTTGAGACAACATAATTGCAGTCACCGTTTATCCCTGCGTTATCGTTAGAGGCGACTTAATGGATTTAAATTACTGGCGTCTATGCAACTCTTAGGTCCAACAGGTTTGTTGGTTTAAACCCCTGGTGTTTCTAAGGTTGTAAGGTTGTACATAACACCCGAGACTAGCCAAAATGATATAAACTGTGTTGGTGCGCTGTACAAACAAAGAATCATTGAAGAGATTCGCTAATGCAACACAATACATATTTTGCAAATGCATCCAACATAAACGATATAGATATCCTTGTTCAGATATTATTTAATATCATGGTTAGTATTCCACTCATTACATTTGCTGAATGACCTTTTTAAATTGAATAAATTTATTCTACAATTGTGACCCTTTAATGAAGCTTCTCAAAACTATCTCTTATTTACCGTATCAGTAAACTTGTATAGATAGCAACTTAATAGGTCAGATGCCAGTGTAAGAAGCACGGGTCTATACCTATTTTGCAAGTGATAGCTTGTCCGTTGTTTTTAAAACAAAAATATCATATATTGTCCATGTTTATTATTAAATGTATAGTTAGTAGTTACTAGAATATAATTGTATCTTTGCTTTAGATTGATACATTTCTTGATATTCCAATAAACATCATTTTACTTCATCTAATATAAGTCTAGTATTATGACCGATACACAAAATATAATGCTATATACAATAACAGTTCGGGAATATTTATCGAATTATACAACATTAAATTTGTCTGCCAATTTATAAAAGAAGTGATAAATTAAGCAATTGTCTGGATATCCAAAATCTTCTTATTTCACTACAATATTGTACAAATGATAGAAATATAGACATATAGAATAGCCTTTTAATAAAGAGCGGAATACAAATTATTTTACGAGAGATAGTGAACATAGTATAGTAAGCTATGGTACCTTCTTTACTAGTGACTATAATGCTACAATGGATTGAATGTAACTGATACAATACTTGTATGCATATTTATTTATAAAGTACCAAAATATCTAAATTAAAATATCAACGTTTTTATCGTTAAAGCCATTAGTACATGCTCAAAATCACCAATACTCAGCCAGCTGAATTTTTGTTTTATCCTGTTCCTTTTTTATATTTATTTTAATGTTCGTCTGACACTTAATTCGACTGCTAAAGTGTAAATTTAATGATCGGTAATGATCGGTAATGATTGCAGTTTTATTAAAGTATTACTACATATCCATTAATTTATTTGTTGTCAGTTATTAGAATTGAATAATATACACCATAGATTAAACATTAATCAATTATATAATATCTGACCAATGTTTGATCTATGATTGAAATACATAATCTTTGAAAGAATTTTCCATTAGCGACGCATGTGTAGATTTTTTTTCACATACACTGTTTTTTCAATCTTCTTTTTTGTAGAAACGCCAATAATATGACTCTTCAGTTTTTTTTAATAACAAATATATTTTAACAAAATATAAACTTTCCAACGTGTATATATCTTTTTTGTATCTATAATTTTTTATGCTAATCATTTTTTTATAATTACTCTTTATCATTACAGTGAAAGATAGCTACATTAAATTTTGTGGTATTTATATAAAATATAAAAGCATTGTTTAATCCAGAAATGAAGGGTATCATACAAACATTATTGCTACATATATTCCTAGTATTTGTTATCTATCAACATAAAAACCAAAGAGAGAATTACGCTAATACTATAAACTTACCATTACTAGAACATTTGGCCGTCTATTCAGAGAAATGTTCCAACAATGGGTTAAAATTTTTATCTGCTTGGCAAAATAAAGTAACAAATCATATTGAATTTCGTAAAATGATATGAGAAGATAGTTAAAACATAAATATCCTTTTATTGTCAATTCAATTATAGAAAATATGATTTTTGAATGTAAAAAAATACCATCATTGTGGAATTAATAAAGAATACTTAATACAGAATAATACAGATTTATACAATCAAATACAAAATATTATATAAAACAAGAACAGAATTTTTTTTCTACACTGTTCGTAGTATTTTAAAATGTCGCATGTTTCGTTATAAGCGTGCTTTCCTAAAACGAAACATGTGGATTGAGAACACCCTGATCCTTACATTTAATTTAGTAGTAATACAATATATGCCCAATTTAAGGAAACAAACGAGTGCATTATATTGTCTACAATGATAAGCAAGACGCAAACTATTTAACTAATTAAAGAGAATATTCTTGTGCTATACTGTTTACAGTCATAACATGTTAATTTTGTAAAATTGAAGACGGAATACAAACTATTTCATGTAAGCATCCAATATTTTAGTACATTGATATCATTTGATATTATTTGATTATTGATGTATTTGGTACACATTGTATCATTTTAACGTGTCTTTTAGTTAAAGTCAAGAATGAAGGAATGGAGATTTGTCAAGGGTTCCCTGTCAATTTGCTATTCACTGATTTCAATGATGAATTTTGTCTACTATATACAATAATTTAGTCTTAGAGCAGATACAGTCAAAAAACTTGTTATCTACAATGCAAGTCAAGTTTTAGAGTATTCATTACAAATATGTTGCAGTAAATAAACCCCAAGATTAGCTGAGAGACACATAGCATCTCCAGGGAATTGATCATTCCTGCTTATTAAATTAACCCTCAAATTGTTGCACAAAAAGTCAGACATAACTTTTAAGATATTAGAAAGTGTTACATAAATGTGTAGCTTTTTCGACACCGTAAAAATTGTATGGCACGGTCGTATTGTAAATAGTAAGCCACAGGTACTGAGTTTGCTGAACTACATTCATACGCAACGATTAGGCATGGGTTACCGAGGATGGCATTTATCTTGCTGATGCAATTTGCTTCATACAAGCGGTCTTTTAATTAAGTTGTGATATAATGATTATGCAGAAAAATATTCTTTGAAATTACTGTGCAATTTCCATGAGGTCTAACAGCATGCGTATATTAATTATATATTTATTCCTCAGTAAGCAAAATGAAATCATTATCTATTCAGTTTCAGAGCAACAAATAAAGAAAATGACAGCGTCATATACACATTTAACACATTCATATGAAGTTTTTAAAATTTCCATAATCTAAGATATACTACTTGATGTACATACCAAATGATCTGACGTAAAGTATAAAATTGTAAATCAAACATCATTTCAGAGAATACTTATCTAATTCAATCACGTTCAATGTGTCTGCAGAATTATGTAAGAACTAATAAATCAAGCGGTATCTGAAGGAATCACAATCGTGACTAAAATGCTATTCTCAAAATGCGTTAATAATCCACACAATTGTGTTCACTTTATAGGTTTAAGCAAGTCTACATTATGTATTTATTTGGTTAATAAGAAAAGGTAAATGACTAAAAGCAATTTATATTCTATCATAGTGATACGTATACAACATATATCTACTGTAACAAACATATACTTACATTCAGAACACAAGGCCCTGTGGGCCTATATGATATTTTGAATACAAAAAAAAATTACAAATAACTCAGTTTTTAACAATAGCGATAAAATTGAGAATAATATTATCAAAACGTAGAAAATATTATTGAACAAAGTAGAAATTGATTTTATTTATACCATTAGATAAGACAAAGCACGTAGCAATTGGAAAATATGTAAAATAGTGAAATAAACAGTAACATTTTGTTTCATTTTTTTAATAGTCTTTTTTTAGAACAATGGCCATCCTGCGAAATATAAAATGGTTACTCTGAAGAAGTACTTAATATTTATTCAAGACACGTTCCATCAGGCTGCCAAGATTATGTGAAAATGTATAATTCAAGCTTCAGACACACTTATTATATCGTGAAATGTTATATTATCTTGATAGATAAATATTTTAATATCAGAAAGTTGCATCTCTTTCAACTGTAAGTAAAAACAACCTTTATCAGTTTGATTGACTCTGTGTGTGAAATTATTGAAATGTGCAACGAAACATCTCAAATGCCCTACTTGCACCTGTGGTATTCTTATATCTAATTAAATATTGAAATCAGTTATCTACAGGCTCAGATAATATAAAAAACACTAAGAATGAAGTACAGTGCTTTTTCAGCTCTCACACAACACTTGACACCTACTGAACTTAGAACTTGACAAAAGGAGAATCATCGTGATCAAAAGTGAAAGGTCGAAAATAAAGACCGGTTGACTTGGGTTTGTTCAAACATCAAACTATTCCATCTGCCGAAATGTTTGGTTATGGTGAATGCAAAATCACAGCAGAATCACAAAGACAGAAAATTCTAAAGTTCAAACTTTCTGCTACCGACAAAGCATGTGTTGATAAAAGATAATTGTATGTGACTGGGTAGGTGTACTTTAAAGCTAAATTTAAAGCGTTCGATGTAAATATATCAAAGTATACAAGGTTTACTTCAGTGTAGAATTTCAGATATATAATATGCATTTACTATAATTATTTTCATAACAATTTATTATTTATTTATACAAACTGAATCAATGGTTTAACAAGTGGAATGATATAATCGTTTCGTTCAAATCAATCTACCATTTATATTTGGGGTTGCAACTTTGAACTTTAAACGAAAATTGTTCCTTTGAAAGCTATGATTTCTTATATAATTTCGTTTGTAATGTCATTAAGTAACTAACAGTGTTCTTAGTTTTAAGAAAATGTTTTATATTACAGTGACGGAGTTATGCAAATCGCAGAGTCGTTCTGAAGAGAGACACTTTTAAAAAGTAACAGTTATTTTTTAAGTGCTAATGATATTTATGCTTAGCTAAAATGTTTACCAAAAATGAGTTTCTACGTGTTTTTCTAATAAGAAAACAGTATTTTCAAATAGCATGCTACGAGTATTAATTGTCAGCTTACGTCTATTAAAAAAACTTCATTGCAAGAGTAAACTTACTGCTTAGCGATGAATCTGTAAATAAATAGAATATGAATTCTACCGTTTACCTTTATACTCCTCTAGATACATGCATGTTCATGAATGAATATAGAGTATCAGTACAGGGAAGGATATTTTTTAGGTCAGTAAATCCATTATTATAAGTCATAAAAAACTTAAAAAACAACTTTATAAAAAATAATGTTGCCATATCGAGATCTAAATTAATGTTTCTTAAAAGAACTGCCCTTTTTAAGATGTAGACGTTTCTTTATCAGTGCCTCCAATCTATAAATGACAGGAAAACCAAAGCTAATCGACAAGCAATTGGATTTGTCAATCATTTCAGTGGCTTTAGATTAGATTTCCATCACAAATAGGTTGATAACTAGTTGTCAACAATTTTCTTCCGTTATTTATCTCAATACTTTGGGAGGCAAAGATATATTCATTGAAGTGAAGAGAGATATCCTACGTATTCTGAATATATAAGCATACAAATGTGTACACAGTAGTTACAGACCTACATAAAATAAGTGAGGTATTCTTTACATTTTCGTATCTAATTTTATTAATTGTATACTAACAAATATATCTTTAAGAACATATTAAACAAATATATGCTTTAGAAAAGCCTTTACATGCGCAATTAACATTGAAATACACACCTTGTCTTAAAATGTGAAATGTATTTGGAGTAAAAATGACAACAATGTTTCGCTTATCCTACGATATAATTTTTTTGCACAGTCTCTAAATTATGTTCAGAATTTATTTTGAAACGGTCGTTTAATTAATTGTGCATTAATTGTGATACATATATTTATAGGTTTTATATACGCACAAAAACATCGATAGTCAAATAACTTTTTCTTTTTTTTATCAAATGTCGTAAATGGCCGCTCTTATTTGATGCTTGTGGTTTTGATAGATTTTTACAAAAAGAGAAAATTACAATGTTTTATCTTGTCTAAAGAGCTTCTTTAATGAGAACATGTAAGTTTAGTCTTATTGTATGAACACTTATGAGTACATATTTATGTCGCTCAGGCATTATTTGTGATTTAAAACGATAATTTCATAATTTGTCGAGTGCAACGCTTTTCACTCAAATCGAACTATGAATGGGTGTCCTCATTGATCTTTGTAAGAAATTTAAGTTTTCTATTTTTAGGCCTTTGGACCTCAGTGGAGTTCCTTAAATTTGAACAAAATGTTATGTGACCCGTAGGTTTAGCTCTTGTTTTAAGATGCAAACATTGTGTGGCGAAATTCCAGTTTGTCTTTGACTCTTACACATGCGTCCAGTGTTGCAAGCATGGTTAGTTAAGTTACTAACTATACATCATGTTATGACTCTTTTTAGCAGATTGAAGCATTTTCACTATCATAGCTGCTAGGAATGCAAAGTTCCGATTAATGTAGCTAGTTCTTGAGAATTATAATTGACATGCAAAAGTCGGAACTGTTTAGCCTAATTACGGTGTACTTATACACTTAAAGACTGTATATGAAGAAGTAGATTTATTTGATCCGGGAAACATGTAGTATAAGCAAAGTTTAATTGTAATATAGTTCAGAGGAACTCTACCAAGGTACAGACACCTAAAATATAATTAAAAACTCTATATTTTACAGCAATTCTTAGTCGGACATCTGTATATTTAACAAAATATGATAAGTAAAAGCATTGCTATACTTCAATTGGATCAAAAGGGAATGGCTTTTACATTATAAATGTCTTGCTTAATTTCAATTACTCTAAAAATTAGAGAAATAATTTGTGTTTACCTTTTAAAGCTCTTAAGAAATTAATTTCGCTTTTTTTTTGCTTTTGTTATAATCTTTTCTATAAGAAGATTAAACAGGGGTGTCCGTATCCGTATCCGTAAATAATTCATAAATATTTGCCGTATTTGTGAACTAAGCGCTATTCAGATTCATTTGATTCATAATTAGTTTTCCAAACATTATTAGTGTCATTACCTTTATGAGAATAAAATTTTGGTAGTATTAAGCAATAGCATTTTTGGGAGTTTTATTTATGCGTCTCTACGAATCATTTCAAGACTTCGAAGCTATTAATTTAATAAGATATTGCTCTCAGACGACTAAAATCTGATAAATTAAATGGTATGTCTGACACTTTATACAGGAATTTAAGGGTTAATTTAACCTTCTAAAACTTTAAATTTCCCTAGGGATGCCTATAAAGTCAAGATCTCTCATAGTTAATAGTAAAATTTATTCGATACCAATTAATAACGCTGAAAGCTCTTTAACTTGATTTTTAATTTACACATCAAATGTAAGGCCATTGTTTGACTTATAGTCATATTGTCGAATGTAATTGTCTGCCAAATGCATGCTAGAAAGACGATATGTATCAAAATAAAATAAATATAACTTCCTCAAAGAAATAAACTCTTCTAAAACATAAGTATTGAAAAGTACCGGGTATTACTTAGAATGCTTAACTTGCTTAGAAGATAACGTCTTTCAATGATAATGGTTAACTTACACACCACCTGAGTACAGTCTGACACATATATTCTTGCATAGCAGACTGGCGATTCCGTGTGTTTTACCCATGCCGGAAATTTCATCTGGCATGAGGGTGGTGCCAGATTAGTCGCGTGCCATACAATAACGTCATTTTAGCGCATTTTATGAATGAACCACGTTAAAATAACGTCATTATAGAAGGGAACAATGTGCTTAGGATGACGTCATTTCGCCGTTGTTATTAAAGTTGTAAATTGCAGGCAGGCGACCAATTATTTTTGTTAATGTGTATTATTAAACATTAACCTATTTAATGATCAACATTTTTTTTCAACCAAAAACAAGGCATTTCTCTAAATCACCGATAGCTCCGCCCTCTCGCTCTAAAAGATGTCTACACCTTGTCAAGATTCTAACATGTCACATATAATTAGGCACATTTTTTACTGAAATGTCACAGAATTTATACCTTTATCTACAGTAAGACTATCATGTTTCTATAAAATATCTGGAAAAAAACAGCAGGAAAAACATGCAGTTGGGTCAAACCAATGGAGTTAATGAAAAGTGTAAATCCTTTTAAAATAAATGGAAAATGTGAGACAAATTCGTTGTTAGCTTCAAGTTATTCACTAACATTTAAAATCCCTATTGATTTAACAGTTGACCTTTATGTCAATTAAGGTTTACTGGTGGAGGGGGTCAATTTACAATGAGTTTTCCAGCCAAAATGTTAACATTGTATTCTTAATATCAATGATTGTTAATGCAGTTACTATCAACTTGGTTACTTTTCTAGAAAATATAAAGTTTAAATCAGTCAGCAATTTATAACAGACATTTTTCTTAGAGTTAAAAGGATATAAAAAAGTTACTATGTAATCATTTGTCTCTGCGTGCCCCACATGTATTATCTATGTAATAAATTAATTGATTATATACTCACATTTAGAACACCTGACTCGCTTAATTTTTTTACGTTGGCATTGTTTTGCTAACCTTAGATATTTTACAGTTCAGAGTGCAAATCACACCTCTAACTCCTCCCTAATATTATGCATTATTGAAATTTGTTAGACTGGTTAGACGACAGATTAAGTAAATTTTATTTAGTTGATACACATTAACCAAAGTTAGACTTAGCAGAAATTTGAAAAATACTACAATGTGATTGGATAAAAAATAATGTTGATCATTAACATGTAAAATACCCCTTGATCTACACATTTTGGTGATTACATGATCTATTCTTCTTTCTAAATATAAATGTGCTAAGAATATTGAATTTGTCATGTAACTGGGGCATGCCAAGCTATATTTATCTCGGCTGGGGAAAATCTCCCAGCTCAAGGTCGTAACGTTTACCTGGAAATCTGTAGTTTTAAACTCTACCTGTCCAGAAATTTTCAATATAAACCACAAAATTTTACATCGGCAATCGGTTGAACTTTGATTAAAGTTTACATAAATGATTTTATGGGAGTCCTCGCATTTATACTTTATTTAAAAAATTGCATTTAAACTTGCTTGCGTTGATTGGAGATAAGACAGTTGCGGTGATTCGAGTATACATGGAGATAAGATGAGTGCGGTGATTCGTGTATCTATGGGGGAATGGATAATTGAGTAGATTCGCGTATCTGTGGAGTAAAGGGTTAAATTCACTTACGACTATGGCAACACTTTAATACTCCGGCAGTATGTAATTTCCACAAAGAAATCTTACAGCGCGCTTTGAATTCTCTATTCATGTACATGGTTTTCCACACTCATATGACAATATTTCTCACTTTTTTTCTATTTTCTTCAAAGTGAAAATGTTATTGTATATAAAAGATTGTAATTATCTTATTAATGTCTTTTATCGACATTTGAATTCTTCATATGCTTTAATAAAAGACAGCTTTGTTTCTATGAAAGTGTGATAGACAATCTAGATAGAGTAAATTCTGATGTATAGAACAGTTTATCAAACTGCAGTTTAGAGAATACTCATCTAATTCAATCACGTTTAATGTGTCTGCAAAATTACGTAAGCACTAATAAATCAAGCAGCATCTGAGAGAATTGTTGTCGTGACTTAAATGCTACTTTTAAATGGGTAAGTAAAAAATACATTATCTTTTAAGGTATTATAATATGTATCAGATGACGATTTAATTTATATTGACAATAAAGTGACTAGGTTATAAAGAAATAATACTTTAATACTTTAAAATAAGAACAATATTGAAATGTTTGTTATTCTTTACATGCATAACATTCTGTATTTCCTGTATTTTATAATACAAATGTAATTGTACAATTTTCTTGTAATTCAACATTCTCTTCCAACATTTTAAGTACAAGATACAAATTTCTTTGAAGACCATCTTACACAATTTAATGCTTTCCTTTTCTTTGAGTATCAATCATTTCGTAAAATATCTAATTTTAACAAGGGGGATGGAATTCAATATACGTTCCATCTGACTGCCAATGTATGTGAAAAGGAATAGATTATGCCTCAGACACACTTATCGGGACATAGTCTGTTATTTTGATTAACGTATGTGTATGAATATCAGACAGTGATATGTAAAAATGTAAGTAAAATGTAAGTTAAACATTCAACTGAAATATGTTTTTGGCTCTGGTTATTGACATTTATCTCATATTATTCTTCTGGTATATCAAAAGAAACATTGACTTGTATATTAGGGGTTAGGTGTTATTCTAAACAGATATCATCCAAAGAAATCCGAATTTAAGAAAATCAAATATAAAACAAGTCAGTTATTCCTAATATCAAGCTCGAAACAAATAGCTTTTACTCCAAACATATTCGTCTACGACAAGCACAAGACAAGATCTGTTATATTTTATTTAAGGCTTACCTCCATCCATGAACAAATTCAAGCTTTGATTTTTATTGTTTTGTAAAGAATTCAACAAAATTGTTTATAGTTATGACATCGCTTAAAATAGGTTCATACGATTAAGAACAAAATGTTTGATTAATACTTGGTGATCAGGGTATTGCTTGTCTGTGAAATATGGTGCCCTTAACAATGTAGTAAACTTGAGTGTAAGAATGATTTCACAAAATGTCCATTTCGTTAATGGAAACCACATCAAATTAATGCTTTTCGGGCATGAAGGAACAGAGTCTGAGTGTGCCATATAATTCAATAAATGCCTAATCAAATGCTTTTTGAACATTTTTGTCAACGTTTCCTCCAGAGGTTTAGACAATTTTTGGTTTGTTTGTAAAAATTGTAAAAATATTTAATTTCATTGAACAAAAGAGTATCGTTTAAATTAAAATTTTGTTTTTGCAGCCTTAAGACCGCTCTTTTTAAATACGATTTATTTTAGTGTTGTGTAGACCAAATGCTTATTACGAATACTGTTACACGATCAGAATCAGTTTCGAATCAATGAGAATACACATGATTCAGAATACAAAGGACATCAACTTGAAACCTGGAATAAATTTTAAAAAATGAAATTTTTGCAAAGATTATAATTCAACATATTTTCATTATATGATTATAATGTTTCTGATATTCTTGTATGTCATATCTTCACTCGTTTTACTCTCATACTTAGTTTAAAATCAAATTGTTATTTCATTCACACAATTAAAGAGTTCAAATCTTACTTAAAGTATTTATCGATTTATGAATGGAAGAACATTCCTTTGAACGTTGCTTTGCATTTTGATATTTTCTTTAATACTTAATTCACATTCTGTCACAGTAACTTATTAGACAGACGAAATGTTATTTAGATTTTTGATAAAGCTGTTTGCAAGGTCATTAAAATTAGATCAAATCAACGCCTAAGTGCACCTGCAGATTTTCTAGAAATAATAAACCTCAAGAACATCTCTTATTCCCTCTTTGAATGATCTAGTATTCCAATGTTTTCATCCACCTACAGGCGCAGGACAAGCCTTTGCTATTCGCATTGTTCCTGTTATTTACATAACAATCCCACTATTTCCACCTGTTTAAGTGTTCTGTTCGAATTTACAGTGTCACAAATTACGTTTGTCGACATAGACTTATAATGTCATTATAAAAGATAACAAATACGGTTGTAAAGTGGAGACATGTTTAAAATAAAAAATCTCTGACATTTGCAGGATGCAATAATGTCATACAACATTTGTACCATTACGCCTTATTAAAATTTTAATTTATAATTTTAACTTTGTTACATGTAGATGTATGAAAATACACGCGATGATGTACTACATATATGTGCTGTTCAAAGAATAAATTCCGCCGGTACATTTTTTGGAGATACATGATATTCCCCTGAAAATGTCCGTGAAATATTAAAATCCATAGATGGATTCCCATGTTGTTCTTTTAATGTATCAGATAAATGATATATAAAAGATGTTATCTTAATAAATCATCAAACTGATTTAGATATTATTTTGAATTTAGGATAGTTGTGTTCCGAATCATACTGTCTTTCAAGTAAGAACGATGCGAGTAAATTTGATTGTGTTGTATAAATCATCAAATGTACCACTAGATGTGCCATTCTTTAACAACTTCATGACATTTAATACATCAGAGAGTTTCTTATCAAGTCTATGAACACTATGATGGAATATCAATTACTTTACTATCATTACGGGAGTCATTATAGTAATTACTTGAAAATATCTTGTACAATATTATACAATGTCATGTGAAATGGATATCAATATTTTGTTATCTTTGATGATTATTAATGTACTCATGTCATTTAAGTTTCTCAGTGACATTGTTTTTTGTATTGTTTTGATACTTCGTTAAATACAATCTGTGTTAGACTAACAATACTTTACTTAAATATATGGTCAGTCTTTGAAAAAAAAACGTAGTTTTAAAAATAATCTTTTTCTTCAGCCGAATGTTTACCCCATTTAGGAACGAAAGTGTGCGTTTATCAAAAATAAAATGTATATTTATACAAATCAGAGTGTAACAAGAATAAATGTTTATCTATTATTTTACTTAGATGTAAACCCGAAAAGTTATACATGTATCCTAGCTTTAATCTTTCTATCGTTTATTTTCAAATAATATGCTCTAAGATGTTTTTTATACTTTAATTTTTAAATTACTCTCTCATTTCAGAAAATCGCGAATAATTTGGTAACAAATCAATCAATATACAATGAATAGAACCGAAATTAAATAAAGTAAAGAACTATAAAAAGTAAACAGATATTTTTTGGGCATTGAATAAGATATAACCATTTATATTAAACAAAATAAATAGAAACTGACATTTCTTTTCATATTAACATACTGAACAGTCATTCAATAAAATAAAGCATTATCATTGTTTGGAAAACGATTTCGAGCAATTTCGGTATCTCTTTTATAGTTCAAGACTGATTAAGTATTGGAAAATATGTTTTTCTTGATACAGTTCGTACCTCTCCGAAGACACAAAGAACGTTTTCCATGTGTGTATCAAGCTATACTTCATTGTTTATGACGATTGGTTTCAATATTCATTATTTCATAATTTTCCCCAAAGGAAATTTAGTTATCTTGATTATCCATGACGTAAAGGGGCAGGGTAATATTATTTTTAAAGACAAAATAATAGGACCTCATTTTATACTGGTATTTAGTACAAACTTGTTATATTTTAAACAATTATAGATCAAGAAAGTTCATTTAAAATGAAATTACATATCTTAAATCATAAAAAAAATATAGAATTTTTTTATTAATAATAGAAAAAGAAAGTTTTGTTTTCAAAAATAATTTTTTTTTAAAGGTTTGTTTAACTTTTAAAAAACAAACAATTTTAAAACTTTTAGTAATAAAAGAAATTGGCTAAAAATTATTATTAATTAGCCTTTAATACGGGAATTTAATTAAAATTAAAGCCTTCCCTAAAAATTTAATTTCCGGGATGCATAAATAAGATTTAATAGTTAATTTTAAAATTTTTTCATACTTTAATAGCGAAAGTCTTCTTTTTTTTAATTTTATTTCCCCTTATGTGCGGATTGTTTAAATTCATTTTCGGAATGAAAAGGTTTAATCTGTGGTATCTTATAATTTATTTTCAAAATTATTTTCAAAATTTTAAGTTAATGAAAGTTGTTCCTCTTTTGCTTAAAAAATTGTTTGAAGAAGGTTAACACACAAAATTATAATTGAACATAAATTTTAAACAATAGTGGTATAAAAATTTTCTGTCAAAAATTTCATTACGCTTCCATTTAATACTGCACGTTTAATTCCACAAAAATTTTAAAAAGCGTTGAACCATTATGTTACTGGTTTTTATTGAATTTTTCAATTTTTTTAAAATTCTTAATGAAGAAGTTTTGTTATAAAAAGAATTTAACAATTTTGTCTTTTATTGTTTTGAAATTCTTTTCAATCTTAAATAAAGAAATTGAATTAAGAAGTGGAAAATAAAAATCTGTTTAATTAAATTTTGGTATGTTAAAACATTTTAAACGGAGTTTAAGATTATTATTAACCTTTTAAAAATGTTAAAAATTCCCCTAGGAGCTAAAATCAAGAACTCTAAGAATTGAGTTAAAATTATTTCGTAAAAAAAAACTAATTTTTTTTGGTTTTTTTAATATTAAAATGTGGGCCTTTATTTTATTTGAAATTTTTAAAAGTGGCCATTAAAAAATAAAAACTTTTAAATACATAAAATTAAAAACAAATTAAAAGTTTTTTTTCTCCGATAATGTTTAAATTTTGAAAAATAAAGTTTTTTAAAGAATATTTTGGTTTATTCCACCCACTTTAAAAGGGAAAAATTTTAACAAAATTTTTTGGCAATAACACAATTAATGCTTTTCCCTTTTTTGAGTATCAACCATTTTAAAAATTTTTTAAATTTTTAAACAAGAGAATTTAAACGTTCCCTTTTGGGAATTCCCCAATTATGTAAAATGTTTGTCCACACTTCAATATTGTTATTTTGATTAACGTATGTGTATGAATATCAGAAAGTCAGATCTTTTTGTTTGTAAGTAAACATTCGACTGAAGTATGTTTTTGTCTCTTGTTAATGACATTTATCTCATGTCATTCTTCTGTTATATCAAAAGAAACTTTGGCTCAATAATATCTGTCATATTTTACGTACGGATCAGATCGGAATATCCGTACCGAGGGGACTCTCCCATTGGGCGGTAACCAGGCTTGCCGAGTTAACGCCCATGGTCGGGTACCCGAGGGACGGATATTCCGATCTGAACCGCAAACATGTCAGATATTTTTTCTTGCATATTCTGTCATATTCTTTCATATTTGAAATGGTTAACCTCTATACGATATTTGTTCATCGAAATTCATGTCATTTCATTCATAACTATTTTTTTACAATAGCGTATGAATTTACAACTTTAATAACAAAGGCGAAATGACGCCATTCTAAGCACACACATTTCCCTTCTAAAATGCGCCGTATCGATCTCATTTTAACGCGGTTCATAAAAAATGCGCTAAAATGACGTTGTTGTATGGCACGCGACTCATCTGGCACCCCCCATGCCAGATGAAATTTCCGGCATGGGTCAAACGCACGGAAACGCCAGTCTGCTATGCAAGAATGTATATTATAGGTTAAGTGATATTTTAAAGAGATATCATCCTAAGAAATTTGGATTAAAGAAAATCAAATTTAAAACAAGTCATTTATTCATAATATCAAGCTCTGAACAAATAGCTTTTACTCCAAACATATTTGTCTACGACAAACACAAGGCCAGATCTGTTATATTTCTACTTTTTTATTGTATACCTACATCCATCCACAAATTCAAGTTTTGTTTGATTTTTATTGTATTGTAAAGAATACAACGATATTGTAAACAGTTATGATATCTCGCAAATAAGTTAAATATGATTAAGAAAAATTGTTTGACTAATGCTTTCTTGATCAGGGTATAGCTTGTCTACGAAACATGGTGCCCTTAACATTTTAGTAAACTTAAGCGCGAGAATGGTTCACCAAAATATTCATTTCGTTAATGGAAACCATATCAAAGTAATTATTTTCAGACATGAAGAAACACACTTTGAGTGTGCCATATAATTCAATAAATGCCTAATCAAATGCTTTATGAATTTTTTTTCAACGTTTCATCAAGCGGTTTAGACAATTTTTGGTTTGTTTGTAAAAACATTTAATTTCATTTAACAAAAGAGTCTCGTTTAAATTATTGTTTTTGCAGCCTTAAGTCCGCTCTTTTTAAAGACGATTATTTTTTGTAATGTTGTAAGTGTTTATAAAACCAACGTAAAGGTATCAAATTTGAATAAAAACATACCAAAATATACCCTTGTCCGATAGGTTAAGAAACAGCACTATACTTCAGCCTGCAAATTTCTTGAAATAATGTAGTCTCAATCAATCCGAAAACATAAAACGTTTCTTAAAATTAGAAATTTATTTCTACTTTCATCATATATTTTTTTTTTTGAAATAAAAAATGACTTGGAAGTTTAAAATGACTTATGTTCCTACATAATTCCACTGAGGAACACAAAAGGAACTTATAATTTAGTAATGATACTACACATATTCGTTCGAATTTTACTTGATTCGGTTGGATTTTCACAAAAAAGATAAATAGTTAACGACCCATTTAGAACATTTAGAACAAATGCTAATTACGAATACTTTCAAACGTTCAGAATGATTTCGAATCATTATTCAAAATACAAGGAAAAGCAACTTGAAATCTGGACTAATTAAAAACTGAAATATTTGCAAAGATTTTGATTAAATATATTTTCATTTTATGATGATAATGTTTCTGATATTCTTTTATGTCTTATTTCTATTTAATGTCTTACGCTCATACTTAGTTTAAACTCAAAGTTTGTAATTTACACTATTACACAGTTGAAAATATGATTAAGATATTTATCGATTTGTGAATGAAAGAAAATTGGTGTGTCATTAGAACGTTCCTTTGCATTTTAATATTTTCTATAATACTTAGTTCTCATTCTATCATAGTAATTTAATAGACGCACAAAATGTAAATAAATTTAGATTTTCAACAAAGACGTTTGCAAGGTCATTAGAATTAGATTTAATCAAAGCCTAAGTGCACCTGCAGCTTTTCTAGAAATGATAAACCTCAAGAAAATCTCTTATTCCCTCTTTGAATGATCTAGTATTCGAATGTTTTCATCCACCTACAGGCGCAGGACAAACCTTCGCTATTCGCATTTTTGTCCTGTTATTTATATAACAATTCCACTATTTCCACCTGCTTAAGTGTTCTGTTCTAATTTACAGTATCACAAATTACGTTTGTCGACATAGACTTATGATGTTATTCTAAAAGATAACAACTACGGATGTTAAGTGGAGGCGGGTTTTAAAAAATCTCTGACTTTGCCGGATGCAAAAAGGTCATACAAAATGTATACCTTCGCCTAATTAAAATTTTAATATAGAATTGTTTTTAAACTTTTTTTTTTAACTTTTTTAAAAATTCTGATGTATGAAAATACAAGCGATGATGTAATACAGATATGTGCTGTTCCAAGAATAAATTCCGCCAATATGATTGTTGGAGATACATGCTGTTCCCCGAAAATGTCCCTGAAATGATTTAATCTATATATAAATTTTCAACGAAACATCATAATTAACTACCCCTTTGCCGATGGTTAAAAGAAATATAGGACTCTAAAAATTAAATTGTATTCGCTAAAGACTGTGATTGTTTCAATGGTTGAATCTCCTATGTCAGTATATAAGTGCTTGTTATTCATCTAACATTTTCATGTTGTTCTTTTAATCTATCGAGCAAATGTTTTATATAAGATGTTATGTATTTATTAAATTGATTGAAATAATATTTTGAGTTTGAGATAGTTGTTCTAAAGCATAATAATGCTGTGTTTCAAGTAAAAACGTTGGGAGTAAATTTGATTGTTTTGTATAAATCATCTAATGTACCACTGGATGTGGCATTCTTAAACAACATCATGACATTTAATACATCAGAGAGTTTCAAATCATGTCTATGAACACTATGATGGAATATCAATTACTTTACTATCTCTATGGGACTCATTATTGTAATTACTTAAAAATATCTTGTACAATATTATACATGTAAAATGGATATCAATATTTTGCTGTCTTAGATAATTATTAATGTTCTCATGTCATTTAAATTTCTCGGTGACCTTGTCTTTGTATTGTTTGATACTCTCTTTCGTACAACCTGTATAAGACCAACTATACTTTAATTAAATATCTGGCCAGTCTTTGAATAAACGTGGTTTGAAAAATAATACCTTTTCTTCAGCCGAATGTTTACCCTATTTTGGAACAAAACTGTGCGTTTTTCAAAACTAAAATGTATATTTATACCAATCAGAGTGTTATAAGAATAAATATTACTCATATGTTAACCCGAAAAGTTATATCCGTTCTTGTTTCTGTCTATCAGTCATTCTTAAATAAAATGCTATACTATTTGATATACTGGTACATTTAAGAATGTCGTAAATAATTCTTTTGATGACAAATTTCAATCAATCATATTAATTTACATTTAATAAAATTAGAATATCGATAATTTAAAAGTAAATACATGTAACTATAAAAAAGTATTGCATAAAAAAGTATTGCATTTTTTAACGGAAATATATAGTTTTGTGCATTGCAGGAGACAATATTATTTTTATTAAACAAAATAAATAGAAACTGAAATTCTTTTATTTATTTTTTTAAATTTCTTTTTCATATTTACATACTGAAAATTCAATAAAGTTTTGTATTATTTCAAAAAACTCTTTAGGTATCTCTTTTTAAGTCCAAGACTGATTATGTATTGGGAAATATGTTTTTCTTGATACAGTTCGTACCTCTCCGAAGACACAAAGAACGTTTTCCGTATGTGTATCAAGCGATACTTGGGACGATTTGTTTCAATATTCATTATTTCATAATTTTTCCCAAAGGAAATTAAGTCATCATGGCCATTCCACTACGGACCTACATTAAAGAGGCAATAAAAATTGGCATCAATTTATTCTGGTATTTAGTACAAACTTGTAATATTTGCAACTAATTGAATGTTAAATAAAAAGAAAGTTCATTTTATTTTCAAAAATGAAATAACAGCTTTGTAAAATATAATAATAATTGTAAAGTATATTAAAATTATTTCTGTACTTAATGGTATGGTTCTCTGAAGTAAAAATATGTTGTTTTTTGGTTTGATTGTTTTTTTCTTTCTTTTTTTTTACAATTTTGAAAATATATAAAAGTTCTACTGTATGGTCTTTATTACATAATATGTAGAAATAAAACATAATAATACAACTCTTTTCACCTTTACGAGAGAAAGAATTTTTACTTGTAAATAATTATGTTCTGTTAGCTTAATACAGCTTATTATAATACAAAATAAAGGTTCTCAAACAAGGATGTCCCAACGGGACCATCGCTTCAAATATGTTGACTTTTCAAGAAAGAACACTGCTAAAGCCGATATAACGGGGCATGAAAGATTAAGTTAAACATCTTTACTTAGTACCTCTCATAAACAACACTATAAAAAGAAATCTACAGCTATCGCCTTTTTATTCTATTGCTTTTGAATGATTTCCAGTTTTCCAGTTTTTGATACATTAGAGACAAAACTCGATTACGGAAGATAGAAATTGGCCGAGGTATGAAATACAGATTTCTTCTTACCAGGCTCCTCAAGCTATCTGTAAATGACACAAGCGATAATTAAATTATATTTACTCTAAAACTACAAATAACTACTTGTAAACATTATCTTCGACTTTACACAGAACTTCTACAATCTCATGTCTGCCAACGTATAAATGCATTTAAATCAGTAACAACAATATGTATTCGTATGACTTTGTACAGTCCTAAATAGACAAAAAATAAAAGTAGTTGAACAATTAAACATAGTTGTTACACACAAATGAAGAAAATAATATACGAATTGAATCCCTTTTTTTATCATGTTTTGACCTATAGACATTGTCATATTTACAATATTGGTAAAGTATATAGTTCTCGTTGTGTTAGCAAGTAATGATGATAAGACTTAGTGAAAATACCCTGCGATTTAAGTTGTTAAATATATTAAACTGTTTGTAAAGACAAATAGTCAACATAATGTATAATCAACCTATAAATCTAGCCTTTTCAAAACATTCAGTAATGTGACTTTTTTGTTATTTCTATTTTGTCGGAACGGCTAAATAACAACGAAAATCATCTAGGAAACTTTTTAAAACATGATTTCACTCCATTCTTTTAAAAACGGCGCCTGATATAGACCTAACACCAATGTTAGTAAATTGCAATCTGTGCTTATTTCTTTCAAGGGAAGAAAAAGTAGAACCTACTTCATATTCTGTCGTGATTCCTAATAAGAAATGTCAAATGCAAGGCTGACTTCATTTTCCTTGATGATCATTTGATCTTTTCATTGGTGTTCAAACATTAAATGTCAACGTCAGAAAGCCGCATAAAACCATGTTAATAACTATATTATTTTGCTCTGTCTATGATTTATCTTAAAATATATATTCTAATTAATATCATAGATATGTATGGTAGAAAGAAAAACAGCTGTTAAAATGTGTTATGGATTTCACATTTCGTATAATTATATTACCATCAAGCATTTATTTGTTCACATTAAAAATAATATACAATTTTTGATTGAAAATAATAACAACTCGAAAATATTTACCTGTTTTGAAAAATGTGTAACTGCTGATATTCGTCTTCGATTTTAAAATACTAAAAGGCAAATCAATTAGATATTACATTTAAGTATCTTGTTGGGAATCATTCACCTTACTACGTCTTATGTCAAATGAATTATATGTGTGTTATTTTATTTTGCAAGTGTTGAATTGTCAATTCAGCTTATATTTAGTAATTAACTAACTTTTGGACAAGGTTTCAATAAGACTTGACTTTGTAGACACAGAGATTGTTGCTTTGTACTGTCCCTAAACCCAGTCATACAAGTGTTACTACTTTTGTTCTGTCTGTTATAGAAATCGCACACTTATGAATTGATCAAGATTGTTAATAAAATATATGAAAACCGAAGATTAAAAGAGAGATATGTAGGTTACACAGTCACTCGGCTAGAATAACTTTGTATCGCATCTCATCTAATTTCTCTGCATTTGCTTATGGCAAAACATACATACAAATACAATATTTTCTCTTTATATATAATTTTCATATTTCATATGTGTCTTTTTTATTGTTGACACATTAATGATACATAACTTAGACACTTAGACAGTTCTTATGGTATTAGAATTGCTGATCAATTTATTGAATTCATTTTTATGATATACTCCGTTTCCCTTGTGAGAAAAGGAAAACGTTTCCACATGTGTATCAAAATGATATGTAATTGTTTGAGACAATGGTTTTCAATATTCTTTGTTTCATATTTTTTCCAAGTGGATATTTTTGGTAACCTTGATTGATTAGATAGTCCGTCTTATTTTTCAGTTTGTTTTATTTAACAGATAATACGGCCTACAATTCAAGATCATGTTAATGACTATTAAATATCATGTTTTTTAATTACGAGTTATATTGTTTTTAATGCGTTTTATAACTACTGTATTTATTCCAGTGACAATCTGAATGTTTAAATCTCGTATTATTTATTTTAAATAATTTTGACATTTTGTAACACTATTAAAGCAAAATATGACGATATTTTCTTATTCTCTGAATATGTCTATAGCATTAAATATAATTTGTAATAAAAGTATTATAAGTTTATAAGATCTATGATTTCTTTAGACAAAAATAAAGGAACAAGAAAAATAGACGCATGCGCATTGACGCGCACGAACACACGACCGCGTACACATACAAACACAAGAAATCAAGCAGAAAATCAAAAAAAATTCAAACATATTTTTTATGTTACCCGATGTTGCCAATATAATTGTTGGAGATACATGCTGTTCCCCGAAAATGTCCGTGTAATGATTTAATCTATATATAAATTTTCAACGAAACATCATAATTAACTACCTATTTGCCGATGGTAAAAAGAAACCTAGGAGGCTTAAAATGGTAATCGCTAAAGACTGTCATTGTTTCAATGGTTGAATCTACTATGTCAGTATATAAGTGCTTGTTATTCATCTAACATTTTCATGTTGTTCTTTTAATCTTTCGAGCACATGCTTTATATAAAATGTTATGTAATTATTATATCGATTGAAATAATATTTTGAGTTTGAGATAGTTGTTCTGAAGCATAATCACGCTGTGTTTCAAGTTAGAACGTTGCGAGTAAATTTGATTGTTTTGTATAAATCATCAAATGTACCACTAGATGTGGCATTCTTTAACAACATCATGACATTTAATACATCAGAGAGTTTCTTATCATGTCTATGAACACTATGATGGAATATCAATTACTTTACTATCACTACGGGACACATTATAGTAATTAATTGAAAATATCTTGTACAATATTATACAATGTCATGTAAAATGGATATCAATATTTTGTTATCTTTGATGATTATTAATGTACTCATGTCATTTAAGTTTCTCGGTGACCTTGGCTTTGTATTGTTTTGTACAACCTGTATAAGACTAACTAGACTGTAATTAAATATTTGGTCAGTCTTTGAAATAACAAAATCGTGGTTTGAAAAATAATACCTTTTTCATTAGCCGAATGTTTACCCTATTTTGGAACAAAACTGTGCATTTATCAAAACAAAAATGTATATCTATACCAATCAGAGTGTTATAAGAATAAATATTACTCAGATGTCAACCCGAAAAGTTATATCCGTTCTTGTTTCTATCTATCAGCCATTCTTTAATAAAATGTTATACTATTTGATATACTCGTACATTTAAGAATGTCGTAAATATTACTTTTGATGACAAATTTCAATAAATTATAATATTAATTTACATTTAATAAAATCAAAATATCGATAATTTAAAAGTAACTTACTATAAAAAAGTATTGCATTTTTAAGCGGAAAGATATAGTTTTGTGCATTGCAGGAGACAATATTGTTTTTATTAAATAGAAATAAATAGAACCTGAAAATCTTTCATTTTTTTCATAATTTCTATTTCATATTTTCATACTGAAAATTCAAAAAAGTTTTGTTTTAATTCAAAAAAATATTTCAGTATCTCTTTTTACAGTCCAAGACTGATTAACTATTGGAAAATATATTTTTCTTGATACAGTTCGTACCTCTCAGAAGACATATAGAACGTTTTCCCTATGTGTATCAAGCGATACTTAATTGTTTGGGACGATTTGTTTCAATATTCATTATTTCATAATTTTCCCCATAGGAAATTAAGTCATCATTGCCATTCCACTACGGACCTCCATGTAAAGGGGCAATATTATTTATCAGACAAACAAAATGGCATCAATTTATACTGGTATTTAACACAAACTTGTAACATTTTAAACAAATTGAATGATAAATAAAAAGAAAGTTTATTTTCAAAAATGAAAAAGCAGCTTTGTAAAATATAATAATATTGGTAAAGTATATTAAAAATTATGCCTGTACTTAATGGTATGGTTCTCTGAAGTAAAGATATGTTGTTTTTTTGTTTATTTTGTTTGTTTGTTTTAGTTGTTGTTGTTTTTACAATTTTTCATAAAGTTCTACTTTATGGTCTTTATTACATAATATGTAGAAATAAAACAAAATAATACTCTTTTCACCTTTACGAGAGAAAGAATTTTCTTTTGTAAATAAATATGTTTTTTTTTAGCTTAATACAGCTTATTATAATACAAAATAAAGATTCTAAAACAAGGTTGTTCCATCGGGATTTTTGATTAAAATATCTTGACTGTTCAAGAAAGTACACTGCAAGTTAAGCCGATGTTACGGGGCATGAATATTTAAGTTTATCACCTTTACTTACATATCATGGACAAACCTAATCAAAAAAATCCGCTACGTTCGTCTTTTTACTTCTGATTCTATTGCTTTTGAATGATTTCCAGTTTTCCAGATTTTGAGTCACTAGAGTCAAAACTCGATTACGAAGAAAAAAATTGAGCGAGGTATGAAATCGAGATTTCTTCTTACCAGGCTCCTCTAGCAATCTGTAAATGACACTAGCGATAATTGAATTATTTTCATCCTGAAACTACAAATATCTACTTGTTAACATTACCTTCGACTTTACAGAACTTCTACTATTTCATGTTTGTCAACGCATAATGGCATTTCAATCAGTAATAACAATATGTATTCGTATGACTTTGTACATTCCTAAATGAATATATTTTTCAAAGAAGTTTAAGTTTTGTTTTAAACATAGTTTTTACACACTGATGACAAAATACATGAATTGAATCCTTTTTATCATGTAATGACTTTATACATTATATATTTATTGTCATACTTACAATATGTGTAAAGTATAGAGTTCACGTTGTGTAAGCAAGTAATGACAATCAGTGAAAATACCCTGCGATTTAAGTTGTTTAATATATAAAACTGTTTGTAAAGACAAATAGTCAACATGATGTATAATCAACCAATAAATCTAGCCTTTTCATAGCATTCAGTAATGTGACTTTTTTGTTATTTCTATTTTGTCGGAACGGCTAAATAACAACGAAAAATCATCTAGGAAACTTTTAAAAAAAATGATTTCACTCCATTTTTCTTTTGAAAACGGCGCCTGATATAGACCTAACACCAATGTATTGAAAATTGCAATATGTGTTAATTTCTTTCAAGCGAAGGAAAAGTAGAACCTACTTCATTTGCTGTCGTGATTCCTAATACGAAATGTCAAATACAAGGCTGACTTCATTTTCCTTCATGATTATTTGATCTTTTCATTGTTGTTCAAACATTAAATGTCAATGTCAGAAGGCCGCATATTTCCATCAATAACTATACTATTTTGCTCTGTCTATGATTTATTAAAAAAAATATATATTGTAACTTATATCATAGATATATATGGTAGAAAGAAAGACATCTGTAAAAATGTGTTATGGATTTCACATTTCATATAATCATATTACCATCATGCATTTATTTGTTCACATTAACCACTTCAATGCTTGATATAATATACAATTTTTGATTGAAAATAATAACAACTCGAAAATATTTACCTGTTTTGAAAAATGTGTTACTGCTGATATTCGTCTTCGATTTTAAATTACTAAAAGGCAAATAAACTAGATATTACATTCTAGTATCTTATTGGTAATCATTTACCTTACTACGTCTTATGTCAAATGAATTATATGTGTATTATTTTATTTTGCAAGTGTTTTATTGTAAATTAAGCTTATTTTTAGTAACTAACTAACTTTTGGACCTGACTTTGTAGATACAGATATTGTTGCTATGTACTGTCACTAAACCCAGTCATACAATTGTTACATCTATTGTTTGTATCTATAGAAATTGCACACTAATGAATTGATCAAGAGATCTTAATAAAATAAATGAAAACTTAAGGTCAAAAGCGAGATATCTTGGTTTTAGTACACGTTTCTTCAAAACAAACTCGGCTGGAAAAATTCAATTTTATTGGAAATTTATCATAAACTTTGTACCGTATCCAAAGAAAAGTTTATGTAGATCTAATATTAGTTTTGTTCGCACTTGTTGTATCATGCTCACTGTGTATTGTACATGTATATATGTATGCTTGTAGTGCCATCATGGGTGAATAGCCTTATGGAATAAATGAAATAAACTCTCTCTAACCTTGCTTAAAGCAAAACATACATAAAAATACAAATACAATACTTTCATTGTAAATATTCAATGTAATGATAAATTTTCATATTTCATATGTGTCTTTTTATTCTATTATCAACATATTAATACATAAGTTACATAGCTCTTATGGCATTAAAAATTGCTGATCAATTTATCGAATGCATATTTTATGATATGTTCCTATTCTCTCGTGAGAAAAGGAAAACGTTTTCTTCTTGTGTATCAAGTGATATATAATTGTTTGGGACAATGGCATTCAATATTCTTTGTTTCATATTTTTCCCAAGTGGATATTTGGTAATCTTGATTGATAAGATAGTCCGGTATTATTTTTCTGTTTGCTTTATTAAACATATAATGCGGCCTACAAATCAAGATCATATAAAGGACTATTAAATATCTTTTTTAAATTACGAGTATTATCGTTTCAAATTCGTTTTATAACTACTGTATTTACTCCAGTGATAATCTGAATTTTAAATAATTTTGACATTTTGTAACACTATTAATGCAAACATGACGACATTTTTTTTGTTCACTGAATATGTCTATAGCATTAAATCTATTATTATAAAAGTATTATAAGTTTATAAGTTCCATGATTCCTTATGACAAAAGTGAAGGAACAGGGAAAATAGATGCACACACACTGATGCGCATGTACACACGCACGCACACGCGAACGACCGCCTACACATACAAATCAAGACATCAAGCAGTTATACGAGTTTTCAGACATAATTCATTATGTTGCCCGAAATTGTATAAACAAGTAGCCATGATCACTTAATATTATAAATAAATATATTCTTATAATCCATGATTTAGTATATATATTTTTGTGCATTTAATCTAAAAATAAATATGTCTTATTACAATTGTCGTATTAACAAATACACAATTTGATTGCTTTCCATAAAATGAGTTTGATTCTCTAAAAGGTATAAGACAAACTAATCAACAGATACACATTTAATCAAACATTTGCAGAAATGAGCAGTTTGTTAATTTAATACTGTATACAATCAGGGTGTTTATTTCTTAACCCTGAGCAGTAAGTGAACGACTGGTAATCAAATAAGTGCCACTCTGAAACACCTAATAAACACTTATTGAGCAGTTTAATCAGACCTGACTTTGAAGGCACATAGTTTGTCGCTATGTACTGTATCAATAAATCAGTTATGCCATTGTTACATTTTTGCAATGTCAAATTACTGAAATCGCACACAAATGAATTGATCAAGAGATATTGGTGAAATAAATGAATAGGCAAAGCAATATTTGGACATAAGAGCAATTTTTGAAAAAGTCACTACTAGAAAAAAATTACGTTATCCGAAACACAAAATAATTATGCAAAGGCAATAACAGAACATTCGTTCATTTTCCTTTGAAGAAATTGTTTAGGTTTTTTATTCAAACACTATGTTTCAAATCTGTATGGATACAATAACAACATGGCAGATTCAAAAATGATGTTAAACAGAGCTAAAAGTCAATCAATAAATAAACGAGTCTCGTTTTTTCTGTTCCTTCAGCTCCATTTGGATAAATCAACTATGTTACAATGAAGTCCACCTGCCAATATAATTGAATATCATTGCAAATATTAAACATATAATATGATGTAATCGCTACACCGTTCCTGCCTGAACACCAGCTATGTTACAATGAAGTGCACACGCCAATATCATTGCATACCATTGGAAAGACAAAAGCATTTACTATTATATACGTTGCCAAATTCACTCTCTTTCACATTCTGTAAAATGGCATACATCTAGGACGCATTAGCTATGATAGTTTTTATTGTAGCCTTGCCAAACATTTAATAGTGTTCTATCATAAAACAATTGTAAACTGATCATATAATATCAAGTATCATTCAAGTTTCTCATTCATTCTTATTTGTTGCATGATATGCCGTTATAGATAACGTAATGATATACTTGAAAAACAATTTGGAACTGTTACAAAGATATATCTGTATTTACACTCCCATTCTGAAAATAAAAATCGAACATACATACATATTTAGGTCGTCAAAATATAAAATTCACACTTACGGGAAAATTTATTTCTCCTGTTCAAACAAATTGTTTTCTTTGGTTCTTAGAATGATGTTATATATTTTTTTTTATCTTATTAGCCAAGCCATTACAGTTTTTAAAAACTATGAAACAGGTAATTTCACACTCCGTTCCAAAATGTATATTCATAAAAATATGTGTACACATATCAGCTTATCTTGAGAACATAATTATGAGGTTTTTTCATAATGGTAAAATGTACGAATTTCTAATTCATTTAATTTTAAATCAATATTTTTAATTAGGGTACGTTCCTAATGTGTCAATATTTTGTGGCAAATCTTTATTTTTCAGATTGTTCTTGCAGCATATATATGTTACAATTATTTTCAATATACTTACACATTTAAAAATATTTTGCTCAACTTTGGTCATCAAGTATCTAGCCAAATTATCTATCAATCCCCATTTGCACTCAACTGTACAATGCAAGGGATAAAAATGGCATCTTAGCTACCTTCGTAAATAACATAATAATTACGTAAATGAATAATTGGTAAATGTATAAATCAGTTAAAACTTTTAAAACCCCGAAGTACAAACATCAACAGTTTAACCTCTCCCCCATGTAAAATTTTTAAAAAAGTTGCTTGTACATTTTATTGTCTTTTTTCTTTTAATCAATGTAGCAAAATTATTTGCAATTTTTAGAGCCTGCATCAGTTGCAATATTACATGGATTTTCAAAAAAAGTAATTTGAATAACTGCATGCACTACAATGTGAACAGAAACAAATAATTCAGAATAAAAGTGTCTTATTTAGTTACAGCTGAAAGACACCCACATAATGAGACGTTCACCAATTGTTAATTTTGTAGGCATCCATTAAATCAGTCTTGAAAATGCGATCATAGGAATTCCATACGAACATCCCTCCATGTACATTATGGGACGTTTGAGCGAAATAAGCACCCAAGGTGATATGATGGCGATAATTAGACAATCGATTTACATTGTCTGCGCTCCAGTATTTTGTTAGAGTTATATTTTTCCTGATAATGCCAGCAAAGGGTTGATGGATCAGATTAACGGATCCTTTCGCCAATACGTGCCAATACGTTGATACAGAAGGACTAAGACCACGACGAAAATAGCTGAACAAAAGGTATTGGAATATGATGTTAAAAGTTCGCGAAACTTTGCACTACATCGATATGTTCAGATAGAGCATATTAAAGAAGGTTATTGGATTAATTCATTTACAGATATGTATTGATATGTTGGAGGAGTTAGTATAAGAAGAAGAAGATACATATTATTTGAAGACTTGTTAAAGTCAGAAGACCCGTGAATACCAGGTAACCAATTAATGGCGTGCATCTTTTTCAGTTCTTTATATGTTTTTTAAATGGACAGATACAATTATTTGAATGTTTAGAATATATGGGTTTTATTCGCACATATTGTTTTAATAAATTTAATCGGAAACTCCTTTTTATAAATAATTGGAAGCTAATTTGAAGCTGTATTTTATATATGATCCAGTAAAACATTGTGTTGTTCTGCAATAATAAACCATTGTTGTATGAATATTTTTAGCCATGATGCATTATAATCAGATAATTTCATCACTGACTGATACTTGAAAAGGTATAAGATACAAATATGCTTCCTATAACATTTGAAATTAATGTTAACAAATCTATATACAATATAAGAATATGTGAAATTTTACAGAACTTTACAAATTACATGTACCAATTAACACCAATGAATGAGAGTAGTATTATCAAAGGCGACGGATTATTTGTAAAGCTCTCGTTTTTTGAAAATAGTGGTATATTAATTTGAGTCACAATTGACAATTCTGCAAAGTTTCTGTATATTCTTCTTAATATCCACTTTATAAATTGATTCACTATTTGCTACAGCAGACTTTCAAGACTAATATGAAATAAGACACTTATTAATGAAACTGAATGGAACATCCCATATGAGGCCAAAAACTACTACATGAGGCTAATAACTGCTGTAAGCGTAATTTCTATTGCATCAGCAGATGTTAGATACGAATAAATCAAAAATTGTAGACATATCAACACTTAAAACTGTGCGTAATAGTATACTGCGATACGTTTATGATTGCGTGAGCCGTTTGTATCGTTTCTGTAAAGAATTGATTATATTCGAAGATAAATGGTAAGTATAAGTCTCTAAGCCTCATTTTTAAATGAGATAGGAATAAATACTCATTATAGAGCGTTAAGGTAATGCAATAAATAGGTATGTCAATATAATAGTTAAATGAAGGTTTATTTTGTTATTAACAAATACATTAATTTTATGTGCAGTTTGCATTGGTGCGTTAAGGGCACTTTTAAAATCAGGGAACAACAGCTTGTTAAGAGCAAACGGGTGTTTTACAATGCTGCAATTCATTTTAATGATGCCTTAAAATATTTTTAATGCTTACCACCTCGATCTTTGACTGGAGAATAGCGCCGTTAGTGAAACGATTTCTGATTAAGTTAGCAAAATGGAAATAATGTGATATTTTGACATCCATACAAAATACTTATCACTATACCTATACTTATTGACGAAAAGCAAAGGAAGCGATATTCAGCTAAGCTATATAGCCGATGAGTAACCATTATAACAGGCCATTAAAGATAAGATAAAAAAAAATTGCAAATGATAATAATAATACCATTTTAGATCTATTTTTAAAATTGTCGATACAAAGATTACACATATGACCAATTAATTTTGATTATTAAGTTTGTTTCTATTGGAAAAGAAAGCTATTGAGCCAACCAGTAAAAATGTGTGACAGTTTATCTATCTGTTTGAGTGAAATGTAGTTTTTGATCTGCTCTGTAACTGTTAATGTGTCTTTTCATAATTACCAGTTAATAGATGTATCAGATGCGAGTTGTTATTTAAGTTGTTCGTTGCGATGTAACTAATGAATTTATGGGACATTTTTTCAGACAGTTTGATAGTTGATATGTGATTATTCGGCTTTGCTGTTATAGTCAATGTGGGTTTTGAACTAACCTGTTAGACTTAATATGGTTCCCAAGCTAATCTGTTAAAGTAATATTTGACCTTTGAGTTATAAAATCTATTTTATAGACAGTAATAAAATTTCACGTGACATCATCATAGGTTTAAGAAACAATATATACGCAAGAACTTTTTATTGATATATAGTTATAATTATAGAATTACCTAAATTAATCAATTACTAAGATTTTATTTTTGAAAGTGATCTATATATTAAAACGGCTATACACTTATATAACCCGAACCGCTTGGCGAGTGTTTTTTTTTTTATTTCAAAACCGTTTTTGTACGACCATAAAACCAACCAAAATTTAAATTACGAAGTTATAACACAGCATACTTTCGTTTATGCAGCAATGTTCATGTACCGTGTATATAAATTCGATAAACCGCAGGATTATGTAATGAAAAACGAACTTACAAACGTGCAGTACTATCAAATGTATTTCAGGGAGACAAACTGTAGGATTCTAAAGATTTTCATTAGTATTAAGATAAAGCTTAAATATAAATATGTGATGAATAATTAAAGGAACTCCACTGAGTTTTTTTGACATGACAGGACAGGAATTCTTTTTTCTAGATTAATGTTTCATTAAATCTTAGTCTATACTTTTAAGTTGTGCGCAAATTTTCAGATCTTTTTACTTTTGGACCTCAGTTGACTTCATTTAAATTGTGGAGATGTTTACAATTAAATATTTCAAAAGGATTCAAGAGAATAGCCATGTTTCGAATTTGTTAAATGAAGAAGTAAAATAATAATACTTTCTTTTCATTTCAAAAACTAAATGACATTCCGTCGGTTAGGCGTTTTACAATGCTAATGTTTTAAATATAAAACGTCCCATTATAAACTAGCAACTTATGTATACCTTAAAAATTTGATAATGCGATTATGTTAAGTATATGCAAAAAAAAACTTCTTTTGGCCATAACGTTGATAGTAAGATTTTGCAATCACCGTCTACAACAGCCCTCGCCACCAAAATGAACTATGCAGCGTAAACTTAGTTTACGGCGCAAAGGGCGCTATATCTTCTTATCCGAGGCAGCTTCAAAGCTAGTTGGCTGCATGAAAAAAGTAGGCTCTATAAAATTGACCTTAATGCATTGATTGATACTCACACGACGCTTCCAGTTAGACGGAATAAAACCCGACACAAAAATATATCTATGTACAAAGCAGTTGGCGCGGAGACAGTTGAAATGATGTACTTTGTTCAAAATGTTTTCTACGGGACTATTTTATTTCAATAAATGATTCTGTTTCAGAACATTTCATATTTCATTCCAGGTTTGTTTGGCATGTTCAACGTTACTTAAACAGTTCAATTTATTTCATAACAATATTTGCATTTGATATTTAACATTTTATCTCACAACAATTCTGGCGTGCTCAGTGTTAGTTCAACATCAATAGCGTCTTTTATTACAATCTTGAGGAAGAATCTGCAAATAATTAATTATTCCATCAGTGCTAACATTACTTCCATAAAAGTATAAAACTCACTGCTAAAACCCAATCGTTGTCTAATCATTGTATCGAAATGAAAATTTGAGATTTATTAAGGTATCTGAGGAAACCAGTGTGCGTGACATGTCGAAGTTTGTTATGTTCCTTCAAACATTTTGATTAAATGAAATGGCAAATTGATAAAAATACCAATCATAACGCAATAATACGTCAATATTGTCTGAACACATCCTGATTTTGCTTTTTAGAATATTATGTAACGAAATTCGAAGAAGCTGACATTACAATGTGATGTTTATACCTTATAATTTTCTGTCAGTAGACATGCAATGATTTTAGTTTACATCTCGAACGTTACAGATATACGATACTATTGATAAACAGAGATTTACAAAAAGATTAATAAACAAAATAAAATTCTTTAAAGAAGAACGCACACAAATGTAATCAATTCATAATTACATCAAAGTCAGGAACATTTGTACAACATTTTTTATTGAAATATTTAATATTCATGCACACTCGGGTGAAATTCAAATGGTCAACATTCATATTACTTTACTTTGACTTTCCCGTCTGTTAGAATTTAACACACATTTCAATGTCAGCGTATTAATTAGTATCATATTTTTACAAACAATCTGTTTCTTGTTTCATTTCACTTGACAATTATAATATTTAAGTGTTATTATATTTTAATTAATTTAGAAAAAAGCAAGCTAGTAGACGTGGTTAACAACATGCCAGCAGAAGTTATAGCAACAGAAAGATACGCCGTCTACTCTACTGACGGGTCCAACGACGACAACAAATCCATCTGCTCTGAAAGGAACAGCTGTCTCTTCCGTGACCCCTACAACAGTGACCTCATTGACCTGAAAAATTTGAATGGAAAAGTAACATCGTGTTCACCTGCTTTGTCAACAACCACCATTGACAGATGGGGATCATATTGGTCCAGACGAGAAAGATGCTGCTGCTTCTGGAACTTTCTATTGACAGTTTCGTTGATTGTGACCGTCACAGTGGTAATACTTGCAACCAAAGGATTTGTCTTCTCGAGTGACGAGGAAACCGTGTCTGATAAAACTAATGATAGAGGTCTACCCGGTTATATAGCACCGATTAATGTAAAGTGCACGAAAGAAACACCACCTGTTAAGGTAAATCAATGTATTCTTTGTATTTCCATGTATTTGTTACTTCTTCTTCATGAATATTTTTGAAATATTTGTATTTGGTACAATTTAATTCTATGAATGTATTGTAATGTATGTTTACAAATTGTACCCATATCTGACTGTTTTTGAAAGGATATGCTTTCACTCAGTTTTATTTTAATTTTGTGTTTAATTGTTCTACATTGTTTTGTTTCAAATAAAGGGGAAGTTAAATTGATAAAATATACCACTTCAGGTACATGTTACTAATAAAAAATATACATTAAGGATCACACAGGAGAAGTCATTTTAGCAAAGGTTTATGTAAAACTAGTTTTTGAAAACGATTCCTTTTGTTCCCTTTAATCAAGATAAATGCTGAACAACGACACTTTTATAGTGTAATGCGTCATTTTTAATTCGCTGAATTTATTTTGGATGGATGAAATCTAATTTAAATTTTATAAAATATAAAGTCATCAAGTTATATGGCATTGCTGAAGAATAGAATACAGTAGCTGTTTCACTGTAATTTCTTGAGTATAAGTACATACCAATTTAGACAGAACAGAACAAATAAATTTTGCATTAGTACTAAATTGGTTATCAACCTTTTCTAGTGAAGATATAAATCTAATTTGAATACTAGCATAAGAAATACTAGCATAAGCTTGTACTCTTTATTGAATTTCAAAGTACTTGCCATAAATCACAATATTTACTGGTTTTCTTATACTATACTGACACGATTGTTTATTACTTTCGGAACCAACCTCCAAACGAACAACTGTTCTAAAGATACTACTAACAGTCTGAGAAAATAAATCATTTCCGCGGAAGATTCTTACAATCGATACACTAGAAAATAACGCCGGTTAATGTGCCATCATTTTGTTTTAAATTAAAATAAAGCACTATTACTATTGAAATCTAAGCGAATTGTGTTTCTATCTAGAGCTCATACTGATTGCAATGTAGATCTCAGAGGAAAATAAATATAACATTCCGTTTATGTCAATTGAAAAAAGCCCTTTAATTCTAAAAGACATTAGAGGTTAACTGTGATAATCGATAAAGATTGTTTTGTTTGTTTTTTTCTCTCTCTGAATAATCGAAGTTTTGATGAAGATTTCAATATGCAAGAAACGTTTTTTTCTTATGTTTGCTTACTTTAAGATATACGATATTATTATTTAAACTTTAACGAAATGGGGAAAAAAGAAACTTTAAACTTTAATCTCAGAAAAAAATATGTTCAACTAAAATGTGAATACACATGTATTTTACTATGGTTAAATATATGGATTTCCCAGTGTAAAGTAGTTGAATTGCATTGTATGATTATGTGAAATTTAAAAGTAAATGATTGTACAAAATGAAAATATTGAATATTCATACCATTTAACAATTACTAAATATGGTCAAGATTTTCAGATAGCATATATAATGCAGAAATATTTAATGTAATATTTAGATTTACGTTGTGTTATAATTAAGTTTATTATCTTAATAAAAGATAATTTAAACAATATTTTAAAGTTTCAATTGAGTTTAGCTTAAAATTTTTATTTATAAACTATGCGTTTTCTACAATTTCGTATTATGATTAAATGTCATAATATATCTGTATTTTTTTTAACAGAAAGCCGAGCGTAATTTCTCTTTTCATATATAATTAGTTTCCTAGATATAAGTGAAGACCAAGCATTATTTGCAAAACTCTTCTTTCGTTGTAACTTATAATATTTGTTACAGAATGATTAATATTATTACTCCAATACTTTTTATTGTTTTGAATAGAATTTACAGAATGATACGATTTTGTCTATAAAAATATATATACCGACCTACTTCAGTTTGAAGGCTTTGAGATGATGTTTAAACTAATGTGAAGGTCTCTCTGGTTGCCATTTGATGTTCAAACATTTTTTTCATAGCAAACCCTTACTGTAAATGGATTAAATATTCAGGTTAAGATTCATAATAGATCTCCGTTTTCATGTTTGGAATATACAAATCTCGTAGACATTGCTTTTAAAAATATCGAAGTAGTAACAGGAAGGTTCAAAATTTAACCATATATTTCAAAAAACCTTAACTGTTTTGTTAAAGTTTTAACTGTGTTTTACCAATATTTAGGATTCTAAATATTTTCATTTACTTTATTGTAAAAAAGCTATATTCACATGCGTTCTTTTTCCTTCTTCAAATTTTTATATAACGGTAAAAGAATTGGCAGAAAATTCTTCAAACACATCTATGCTTTATGTCCAGATACTATGATGTAAGAAGTAAAAACTATTATTATGATTTTGTACTTATAAACGGAGGGAAAATAAGATAACCTTTAGCCAGAAGGGAATCTGTTCGAGAAGATATGTAATTATAAGTGTATTCACTGTTTACGATGCCATAGTGTTTTTTTCTTGCAGAATCTAAAAATAGCTACGTGAGCAATCAAACAATTTTGTCGTTGTAGTGGTGTTCGTGTAATTATCAAACTTGTTTAATTATTCACATAACTCTCCAACATTATCGTGCCATTCTGACACAAATCCCCGAGTTCGTCTGGAGGCCGTTTTAAGAATGTTCATTTCTGCCTTATCATATCCTGTATGAAACTTATTTTTTATGATTGTCTTGGATTCATCTGTAAAATAATCTTTAGTGTGTTATGTTGTTTTTCTTCAAACCATGTATGTCATATTGCATTATTGCTCTTTTCCTTTTCATTGAATTGTAAATATCATTTGGCAGTTATAATTTTTATATTGTCAACAGAATCGAAATACTTTTATAATTACCACAAAATTGTTCTGCTTTGTGACACATGCCATTTTATAAATAAGTACTGCACACAGGTAATTATAATAATTATGCAAATCGTGTGATGTGACCTGTTAAAAAGGCATTTTTACTACGTTGACTTAATACATAAGTCATAGCGTTAGAGTAGCTCTTCTGATTTGAACATACGAGTCTTTCTTCTTTTATTACAGACGTGTAATGATGACATTTGTATGAGGAGTAGGTTAGATTTACTCAGTAGAATAAATACCAGCGTGGATCCATGTCAGGTGAGTGTTACCATAGTATTCGCTTGTTTATGTTGTTCGTCTTGGATTTAAAGTCATGCTGACACTTTGAAGATATATTCTGGGGAAGGAAGACCTCAGCAACAAGCACCTGAGTAGAATCACCATCCTTGCGTAAGCAAGCTTGTAAGTTTTCTCACATGAAAAAATCAAAGGTTCCGTCGAGTTTCGAACCAACAGCGGTGCAGGACTTATAATGCTTAATGTGTAAAAAAATCTTTTTTCAATATAACATTTTCTTTTCATTGAAATTGTTTAATTATATAACTTATTTCCACCATTGCAGTTTGTAATAATCCGTAGAAATGTTCATGTCAATTTGAGAACGTTTTATAAGTTTGCTTTCATTTTAGGACTTTTACTCGTATGCATGTGGAGGTTATATGGACAAAGTCCGGTTATCTTGGAATTCGCCAAGGAAAAGAATGAACCCGGATATTATATTAGAAACACACGATAAAATGCTTCTTGGTAATGAAAAACTAAATTACAACACATAATCTTACACTGTGCATTTAAGCAGCTGGCTACCTACATAAGAAAAGGAATCATGCTTAGTATTAAATATTCTTATGCTAAATTAGGTTTTGTTTTTATTGTCATGTCTAAACAATGGCTCTGCTATTATTCTATGTTCCTATGATTATGTTGTTGTTTGTATCTTCAAAAATATATCTAGATACTACTAAGTGTAACAATGAATTTGAAATTGTTAGAACACTTACATTGATATAAATATTACAAAATATTTCAATAGTTTATACAAAATACTAAATAAACATTTTATATTACTTCTTTCATTTGAAATATGGTAAGTACATTAACAGCTACTTTGATAATGTCCTCTTATAGATTGAAAAAAAGTTTTTATTCATAAAGTATTTATTTATCACATCAGACATTCTATCAGATGAGGCACAGAGATCTGATGCAGATGAAGTTAAAATCATCAAGAAAATATACCGATCATGCGTTCAACGTAGAGATACCTCGTTAGTACAAAATATGAAAAACAAGATCAACAAGGAAAGGCGGCGTTCAATGAACGCAACCCCCATAACCATACAGATATAATTGTACATCCATTAAACATTACCCTGGAAATGATGATCTGAATTCTTCACCGCTTTTTAAGAATAATTTTCGGTTAATTTGCTGCGGCATTTCTGTTGCTCATTCTGCGATGTCCTTAAAGACTGTTCGGTGTTCTGTCTTTTGCCCGGAGAAAAAGGTGACACACTGTCACAGGCGAGACTGCTCCTATTAAACTGCTTGTGTGGAAAATAAATTCATGAGACTTCGAATCGTTGTTTTCACCCAAAAACCATGACTATTAATATTGGTGATCGAAACAACGATGCCTTTATTACCGGAACAGTGCGTTACCGTTGGATTACAGATCCATTTCAATTGAGTAGAAAGTGTGAAACAGGTGTCAATGCGATATTTTATGAGTTACCATATCATGCCAATTCCTTTATTTCCAGTAAAGCAAGTGATAGATTCACTTGGTGGATTTGAATTCGGATCATTCAAAAGGACTAAACAGCTCATCCTGACGTCATTATTACTAGAGGTCAACTTCAAATACGGAATATCGCCACTGTTTGAAATGAATGTAAAGAAAGATGGGAGAATTTTGGTAAGGTTTTAGTTAAAAAGATATTTTGATTCAAGATATATACACATGTTGATAATTTACACATTAAAGCAGAAAGTAATTGGACCAGAGCTGCAATAGCTCATGATAGTCCTCTCCTTAAACAAAACCAATGCATACATATAAAAAAGGCTTATTAAAATTATAGTAAGTGTTTGAAGAATTATATTTTTAGAAATAAAAACAGTTGTCTGTATGGATAATACAGATAATGTATATTGAAATGCATAATATGTTTATAAATATGTTAAGTTATTATGGGTTTGACAATGAGTTGTTGAAGTTTTTACCAATCGGCCACTTTGCGGTCCATGCATTACATTGTATATATTTCAAGTGGTCGTGATGTGTATTAGGAGGAGCGCAGCTTAGAGGTATAATATTATATTAGTTTCGTAATCGAGTCTATAGATTATTGCTTGTTCAAAGTTTGGAGATGAGTTTGTATGCACTCACTCCACACGACGAGGTGTGATGACATAGTGTGTGATATATATATATAAGTACAGATATTAGCCGATTCCTCAAGCCCAAGTGAACTTCTTTATAGAGACAGGAGACCTGACTCGGTATGCAACATGTTATATGTTGATCTGTCTTTTGTTTTTTGTTTGTTTGTTTGTTTTTTGTTGTTTATTTTATGGATAAAATCGTGAGTAATTTGTAAGAAGTGAAGATTTTCGAAAATAAATTAGATAGTGATTACGTAAAAATTGCAATGATTCAGTTTGACTGAAGCTGTCCCGGAGACCACACGAAGCTTGAAACTTTTCTCGCGTCCATTTAAGTGTTAGTTAAAACATATACATTATTATACGGATATAAACATATACAATGTCAACATAAATCAAAATAATTAATAAAAGCACAGACTGAGAACGGAATGGAAAAATCTTCTCCTGTCAGTAATTTAAATCATGTGTCAATTATAGTTGACCACGTAATTAAAAATTCGTTTGTAAATATGAAGTATATTTATCTATACTTCACCAGTCAATTTATGCACTGTTTCACTTTATTTTTCAATTTGTTCAAAATGATAATTACTGGTATTGTGAATTCACGATTTCTAAATTCATGAATTCACAATTTTAGTTTCCCAAATTAAGTATTTAAATTTCATGAATATGCGATTCAAAATTCACAAATTATAATCATGAACATTTCTGACGTTAAAAATTATAAACTCGTTATTTTGACATGCTTTTTAATTTCGTGAACTCTTCATTAAATTCGTATTTTATTTGTAACATTTTGTATATTACAGATACTGTACTACCAGAATATATTTGAGCCATTGACAGAATAAAGTATGTGTCTCTAAGATTAGTCAATCAATGGACAATCATCTCTGAGTAACTCACAAAAAACTTTTGTTTTATTGACAGGTTCTCCAAGCATACAAGAAATATATCAGTGACTTTCTAGCGTTTATTATGGGGATCAATACAACAATGATCAGTGATAAGCTATTTGTGACGATGGTTGATGAAATTTATCATTTAAGTGTTTATATAAACAGAGTAAGTTGACAGTTTTTCCCAAATAATATAGGGCGAAATACTGGTGTTTCGGGTTAAAATTATGTTAATTAGAGCTTTTCTTGTTTGGTCTAAACAAAGAAATGCAAAAGCGTGTGTAATGTTTTTAAAAAAACTTTGGGACTGATTTACAATGAAAAACATTTGTTTGCAACTTTCTAGTAAAAGCGTCTAGTAAAAGTATGATAAAAATTTGATTTAGTTTGCTTCATATTGCTCCAAATCATGTTTAAAAAGCAAGTATAGTTTGAAGGATATGGGTTTGTAGCTTATTCAAAAGTCAGCAACCTGAAAAGCAAAATGATTTAAAGCGACATTCTTATAATTTTATTCATTTCCATAATTAATTTTCGTAAATGCAACAAAATATAAAATTTTGGATGCATCATATTACATGAGGTGATTTTAATAAACAAAAATGTTTAAAACTACAATATTTATGTCCATATTTCCGATTGTGTCGTCAATTAAATAAATGATAGAAAAACTATGTCTGCAATTATACAAGACAGAAGATCGAAACTTAATGCTATATAGCACATTAAAGATTTTACATTTCATACATTTGTCTGAGTATTTAACTGTTCTAAGAAACGGCGAGGAGCCTATAATGTGTAAAAAGCCATCTGTTAATTCAGATGTGGTAACACGATAGTTTCATAAAGAGACATTTCAACCGTTTCTATAATTGACTGCCATAAAACAAATGTTTATGTGATGTTTATATGAGCTTGGTAACTAGATATGAAATTAATCACTCATTTATCACACATAGGGGGTCTATAACGGTGTGAGTTTACTGACCAGACATCCTGACATGTTACAATATTTATCTTAATCATCTATTTTTGGTAAATAGTAAAAAGAACTTAACTGCTAACTGGTAACAGCGGATCACGCAAGTATCTCGATTCGTGATGGAATTTATTGTCATTAATAAAACAATTAAACCCTCAGGAATAATAACGGAAGCGTAATTTTCAGTGAGGTTGTCAAACAGTTGAAAAAAATGATGAAATAAGTTTAAGATAGTATTCAAGAAAAGTTTTTATCAATAAAAACAGTAACTCTCAAAACGCGAATTTCACAATTATTTAAATATTTGTAGTGCACTATTTTTTCATTTCTGCGAATAATTATCGTACAACCATATTCCTTGATTTGATCAAAAATATTATCTTTACAGGTTTTCTACATGGAAGATGTAACAAGCTTCCCAAATGAGATGTCCCAATGCAAGCACCAATTCCATGTGGATGACTTGCAATCACAATATAATTACAATATTTCCTGGCACAGCTTCCTGTCAAAACTTTTTAGAAACTCTCCTTTTTCTCATAACTTTACAATATGCAAGACATCGCTGACTACATCACTTTCTGATGTGCTATCTGGATTTACTTTCACCACCTTGAAACAATTCATCATCCTGCAGGTATTGATAGACAGCGATATTGCCCTTTTACTGCCTGATCAAACGCCGCAGTTTGAAAATATATCCTGGAATCACGGTGCCTTATTTGGGAGAGAGTACTCTCGTTTGACAGACTACGACTGCCTAAAACAAATTTCCAAACATTTACCCATGTATTATGTGATACCTTACCATATATCCGACCAATTTAATGACTCCCTGATGCGATTATTTACAGACTTAATCTCGAGTATTGAAAGAGTAATTAGAGATCTATACTGGATACCAATTAAGCAGAAAAAGTATTTGTTAACAGAACTGCAAGGTCTGACGATGCATTTGGAGTGGGAGAACCCGGTGTATGCATCTTTGATTTCAAATATGCAAAATGTGAGCGATGATTATTTTAAAAATATGCATTTGATGATCGATTACAGTGTAAGAAGATATCTAAGTGGACATACACAACGAGTTTTAACAAATTTGGATTCATCGATTTTATTTTTGATAGATAAAGAAATTGGTAAGTATTTCTAGACAATTGTGCTAATACGGCAAACCAAAATACTATGCACTTGTCTTTTCCCCTAATTTACAATTTCTAGTAATTGTCCCAGATTCCCCCTAGATCATACATTTCAATTTCTATGCTTATATATCAGTTACACGAGAAAATATATTATAGACACCTTCAATCTCTAAATACTAATTGTTTGTTTCTCATGTTTTTATTCATTACCCGAACATGTACTGACATTTTTATTTACCATTATTGTACGAACATTTTCAGATATACCGCTATCTGTGATGCAAGTGCCATTTATGTATGCTTCAACTATTCCTAGTTTATGGTTTGGCTCCATGGGAACGTATATTTCGCAAGCAATATCACAATTATTTGACATTGAAGGTAATTAGATATCCGAGCTGTAATCGTCGGCTTTAACATAATATCACAAGAAAACGAAAACTAATCGAAGAACAATTTGATTGTAAATCATCTTGGTCCCCAGGAAAATAGATTTCCTTTACAAATAGGTTGATCACTTATTGTCAACAAATTTCCTGCTGTAATCTTGGCACGCATTATCTCTCTGATCAAGAGTACTTTTTTTATCTGACTTATTCTGTCGAATTGACTGTTTTTTTCGTTTTCGTTCAAAACACTTACCATCAAATTCTCATTGCAAACGAAAGTATTTAAATTCTCTAAATTGATTAACTTAATGCTTGAAAACATTGTTTCTTTTACATATGATTTAAATTTCCCACCAAGTGTCATTTGTTTCCAAATTGAAACAATTTAAATAAATGATGATATAACAATTTCGATTTAAACATTTTGTAAAATTTTAATTAACACAATATCGCCTCAAACCAAAGGCTGACATTTTATGTGAAAACTCGTGATAATTTAGGTATTAAATTTATTTTTTAACGTTTAAATATTCCGTCTTTGTTAAAATTTACCCATTGGAATAAATCGATAATAATTTCAGCTCTATTGCGGTTCCTGACAGAGGACAAAATTGACCACAAGGTTGCACTTACCATAGCTGTTCGATTGCAATGTCTTTTAGACGAATACAATAAATATCCTATCCTATCAGTAGACGGCCGACAAGACCATGTAAGTTTCTTTAACCTTAAAAGAAAGTACAAATCGTAATGTAGTATGAAGTAAACATCAACACTCACAATTTGAAACTTTTATAGCCTTTTATGCAAAAATATATATTAATGATCTCTTTATATTTTGTATCATCATTTTTAACATTAAACAAAATACTCAAAGTCAACCGTGTTTTTGTATAAAACTAAAAATAGAATTATACATTTTTTTTTTGCCTCAAAAATGACTTGAATGGGGGCTGGTATGGATTCAATGTGGAATTTCGTTTGACCTGATAAATGAAATTTTGGCAAAATTGAATACAGTATGCATTATAATTTGAATTGTTGCACTTGAAAAATAAAAAGAAGAGACTAGATACAGTACAATATGGATTTGATATAGATAGTTATTGACCTGAAAATTAAGGCGACGATGAATCGAATAGACTGTCTCCAATAATATTTTGTATTTGGAGCCACATGGTATAAATTCTTGAAAGACATTTGTTACATTTTATAGGATGTAAAAATAAAAGTGAATAGTGCATGTGCTGGTTTTGTATGACTCTCTTTTTAACTGATACTTAGCTTGCTTGTGGCAACTGAACCACTGCAAGCCTAGATCATTGGGAACATCCATTCCAGCTTAGTAGATTCTGCAAGCTAGTATTTATTTTGAAATTGTCCCTATATCCGATGAATAATTGTGTCAAACAAGTCATTTTAAGATATTTAGCAACGAAGTAATTTATATATCGATCATATTATATCGAACTTCGTCAGGTATCTTGCAGCAGTAACATGCATATAACAAATGGTTTAATGTTCAGTTCGTTCAGTCATGATATACTTTGTACATATGACAGAAGAATTTTATAGCTAATAAACTTTAATGCTTTAATTATACAAACAATTAATGTTTTCAATCCGTTTCATTGCTGAATGTTACTTTTTTGCAGATCCATGCAGATCTTACAAAAAGTGCAAACTTTAAGGATAGTCTTGCACTACGGGTTGTGTATGATGTAAGTTTCAATTTTACTTCAGCGTTTTTTATTTTATTTATTTCAAACATAAGTTTATTACACGAATATGTAAAATTCTATAGACATTCGTAAAAACTCAGCAATTTAATTCTTACATGTTTTGTTTGTTCATTAAACATTATTCAAATTCCTTTTTTCTACAATCAATATAGAAATAAACTTGATTAAATGATATTTTGTGAAAATGCACATTTTCACAATTTCAGACATTTTCAAAAACATGGGAAAACAACGATGTGGATTTAAACATTCCAGGTGTAACATTTACTCAGCATCAGCTATTCTTTCTTTCGTATGCACAGGTACGTCCAACAAACGAAAGTTAAATATACATATATATTTACGTATGTCCCGTATAATAAGTATACTTAATCAAATGGTATATTTTCTTAAGACTTCACTCAAATCGTGTTACTTTTTTAGAGGAAATCTTTCGATATTTCTGGAAACTGGTTTTCCAGAAATACTTAAGATAAAAGAATATTTTCTAAACGTTCTTATAGGCAACGTTAATTCTTGAAAATAACATTACTGTATAGCTATGTCAATTGTAATTGGCAAATTATATCAGTATAAATAAGTCATTCATTGTCTTCGAAAGATTGAAGTTTATCATTTAAACTTGTTTTAAATGTCCTTTGGGGTTAAAATCCCAAGAAATGGAAGACGAAATATATTCAACAGTTCAAAATCTGATTCAATTAGAAGACCGGTTAAGAAATATGATATATTTCGAGACGATTTGCTGTCACGTATATAAGTTTAATGTTTTGTTTATATCGAGAATATAACACTTTTCATAAGAAAATACTACGTATTTTACGAACGGCATGATATTATATGATTTAACAGTTTTACATTTTGTATATATGTTATGTTTAACTTATGAAAAGTTGAAAAAAGGTAAAGAAATAGATAAAAAAAATTAAGATATAGATAAAATAACAGAGAGAATTAGATAAAATAAAGTAAAGAAATAGATGAAATGAGGCAAAGAAATAGACTAATTAAGGTACAGAGAAAGGTAAAATAATTGAAAGAAATAAAAAAAATGAAGTTAGAATATAGACAAAATAAGCTAAAGAAATAAGATGAAATATGGTAAAGAATCAGAGCAAAAAATGTAAAGAAATATATGAAATATTTTAGGAGTACTCAGCGAATACATATACCGCTGTGTAGAAACGCCATCATTGTATCATTTACTACAAACCTTTACTATTCAATGTATTTGAGTTACTTTGATAACGAGCATATACTGTATCATATATAGTTGCAAGCTTATACAATTCAGACTTACAACTTTTTTTTGCGACTACAGATAATACATGCGATTTAACATAGTGGTTGCTTATTGTGTTTTTTTCCTTCTTATTTTTCTGGCTCAAAATATCATGTATAGTGACAACAATATTTGCAATTAATTTTTTCCGTTGCTTATCAGTGTCACATTGTTTCCATGCTCAAAATAAAATATAGAGAAAAAAGAGATAAAGGGTGGTCGGTCCGACATTAAGTTCATCAATTCTTGCTATAATATAACAAATCTCACAAGGTTAACTGATAGACAAAACGTTTCAAAGTAGACTAATATCTCAGAAAATGCATCTTAGAAAATACAAAAATGCCTTTTTTCACTGCATCTGAAATTCAATTGTTTAATTGCACGCACGTTTGCAGTTTATTTATGTGCTTTTATTTGACTTTTACGCTCTTTTGAATACAATGTCAATTATTGACCTTCTTAACTTTGTTTTAATCTTCACAGAGTATGTGTGAAAAGGCAAGTAAGCGGGGCACGCTACAATATTACGTTGATAACACGTTAACGCACCATTCGCCGGGCAAATATAGGTAATTACATTCGGAATATATGAGGTTTACCTTTGATTTATAAAACATAGCAGGTATTTTTTAACATATATTAATATATTATGATATATGTTATATTTCAAAATTGGTAAAATAAAATTTAAAAATTTTTAAAAAATTTGGGTTTGGGGGGGTTAAAATATTGGGTTTTTTTTTTTTTTTTTTTTTTTTTTAAGGTTTTTAAAAAGCCCCCCCCATATGGTGTTATTATTTAATGAGAATCAGTTAACAGTATTATTCCATTGAGGTATGACCACCCTAACGGGCACTATAAGGAACTGAAAAATTGACATCATAGGTCAGAGTACACCTGTATGCAAACAAATTTAAACAAAATTTATCGTACGGAAATCGAGTTATGGCCACTTTTCTGAACTGAAGCTAGGGTGTTTTGAGGGCCCTTTTGCAGAAATGAGGAACCAATAACATTCTAATGAAAACCGTTTTTGTATTAATTTTTCGTACGAAACAAATAGTACCATTCAGCTAACAATCCACATAAACAAAATTGTGGTTTCTACTACAGATTTATAAAATATGCTTAAAAATGTTACCCTACCCTACCCATTTTCAACACGTGTTTGACCATTTTTCTACTTAGGGAGCCTAATTTAAAAAATCCTTAAAATTAACCCAAATGAGTGACTGCTTTCAAAGTTTCTCTAAATTTTTAAAGAAGTATATTTGTTGATCATGTAAAATATTAAATACTTTTACCGTCTAGTTTTGATTTTATTATCAGGTACCATATTTATTAGTAGCTTTAGCATTATTTAGCCAATAAATACCAATATAAATTAAATAATCAAAAACAAACACTTTCTTCTTCCCAAAATGGATGGAGAGATACATAAATAATAATAAAAGAAAAAAAATGAAAGAAAAAAAGTTGACACATCTGGGGTTTGAACCCGTGACCCTCAGTTTCAATGTAGTTAACAGTAGTTCTAGCCTATTTGAATACTCTTCAAAGCAGAGGTGAGGCATTAGGATGGTCATACCTTAATTATCATCACAGAAAAAAAGGCAATATTTATATTTTGTTTTATTATTAGACAATGTCAGAAAAATGCAATTATGTATTACTTTACCAATCTATCATTTGTTTCGTATTTCTTTTTTTTTCAGAGTAATTGGTACTCTTTCGCACTTCAAGAAATTCTCGGAGGCTTTTAATTGCCCAGCAAGTTCAGAGATGAATCCAAAAAACAAATGTACATTTTTCTGAAATGTACTTTCCTCAAACATCTGAAATGACACCTAAATGTCTTTTAAATGTTTACTTTGCAACGATGCACAACACACCATTTAGAAAAAAACACGTTTGATTCAGATGAAGTAAATTTCTCATCTAAAAGTAATTTTCAGACAATTTAAGAAAATATAAACAGCTGTGAAGTTCCATCAAGGAAGAGTGATAAACATTATGCTAATGATTATACCCCTGTTAATCGCTTTTCTGTCTTTAAACACTTGCCTGAAAGGAGATGTCTTGATATATTCATAAACTTAATGCTTTTGTTTTGAGATTGAGTAATAAGTTAAGTTTAGAACGTGTATCCAATGTTGATAATGACATCTCCATTACGTTCTTTTTATTGAAGAATTACAAATTAGTGTACAGAAGGCCAACAATAGTTTTGTTTTATTCATGTGTATGTATGTTGAACTGAAAGATGTTGTTTACTTTAGTGCGGTTGAATACAATCTGGAATTTAGATTAAAATATATGAATGTTCGAAACATATAACGTGTTATTTATTTTTTAGTAAAAAAATGTTTAAATATGTTAATGTTAATATAAATTATGAAACATTTTATGTAAGTCCTCACCGGTACTGACATAATTTGGTCACCTGTTTTGCTGTTCGTCCAACAAAGAAATGTGCACCCATAGGCAACGGTTTATTTTGTATATTACCGCTAAACATCTTAGACTCATCAATCTGCCATTCTGGTCAACCTCATTTGTTATTTAATGGAACATTTCAACATATGAACTGACAAGAGTAGCGAACAGTGCAGACAATGGTCAGACACGGATATGCCCGTTGATCTGAGGCATATTGTGCCCTTTAAGTTTTATTGTTAACTTAAGTATAAGTGTATGTACCGTGATTGACATCTGGATTTGTACAAACATTCTGTACCCACAAATACTCAAAGAGTTAAATATCTAAAGAATATTTAAATGATGGTTTAAGATTCGAACAACTATTCTATGATATTTATCATGATATATTTGATACAGTCCTGAATAGTTAATGGTTTAAGCAGAAATGTATATAATAGAATAAATGTATCTGGTTTCAATAAGAAGACAGTTGACACTTATTTGAACGGGAATTAAAGTAAGCAAACTCTTGCAATACTTTACCTAGCGCCTATCCTAATAACAGTGTGCCAATTTCACATTTCTCTTATATTGAACTGTTATTTAACATGCTAAGACAATCATTTTTTTTCTTTTTGTTCTCTTTTTTTAAAGAGAAAGAGAACAATATCAAATCTCAATCTTTTAACATTACACCTTCACATTTTATCTGTAATCAGATATTATTAAGTATTTTTTTAATCTATCATTCTTTTAATTTCATTTTGTAACATTATGTAAAAACAAAAACCTTTCAATTATTCTTAATTCCCATAAGATCGAGACATTACCAGTGGCTAAAATCTGTCTAGTATTTATTCTTACATTTGTTTAATAAACTTTAAACTTTAAACTTAATCAAATGTCCTAAAAACCTAATGTTAAGCTTGCTGAGATATGAACAAGTAGTTTCCGAGGAACATACCTCTTAAGAAAATAGATAAATACTGCAATCTACACCTCCAATTTCAAACAAATATTTCTTATAGAAATAAATGCAGAGACACTTAATTGTAAGCATATACGTGGGCTGTCCCAATATTATGTGACAAGATTGTTTAAAAGCTAAATAGAATAGGTACGAATTTGATATTTTAATATGTTATAAACCCATATAATAGAAACTTTTTCACAAATTTACATAGAAAAATATCAACAAACAACAAAAGTATGCCATAAACACCATGACAACTATCTGAATCGCGGCGCACGTCAAACGTCAAAGACGGCGTTAGATCTATATAAGGCGCCTTTCTCAAATACTCTAAATGGCTTTCAATGCAATAATAGCAGCTTTACCTCTAAATCGCCAATTACAGACTTAAATCATGTGGTTGTTAATGTATTTTGAATGTTTGTATGGCATACATTTATTGTTGCCATACACGAACTTCCGGTCTCGTTGCACCTGTTTTTAGCTGTAGAAAATAGGCGACGGAGATCGGTCTTCCTATTAGTGTTTTCCTTATTTTCGCTTTTTGTAGCGCAGAACTCTGGTTCCGTTCATGCCTTTTGTACACAAATAGGCTTAGGATATGTTGCTAAACTGTTATATTTGGTATATTTGTTAAAAATCGTAACATTAGTCATCTCCAAATAGTCACGAAACCTGAGTGACCTGTTCACTGCGCCTCAAATTCTTTCGAACGTCGCCATTTTACTTTACTATTTTCTATGAGGAATTTTTTTATTTATCCGTATCTTGTTCGTTTCTTAAGTTATTTAACTAAAATTTTCTGAGATGATGTAAACATAGCAGCAGAGGAAGTCAAAGTGACATCGTGCAGACACATCATCAGATTGAAATATATGCTATTCATAACAAAATGCAAATTATTTGACGTGCGCCGGCACCTCAAACCAATGTCGTTAATACTGAAAATTACTAAGTAACTAGAGTGAATATTTTGTAAATGATTTGTTGTAATGTTTAATTATTTGTGTGAATTATTATCTATTGGCGCTAAAAATGAACCGTCTATAAAATTTGTCACGGACTTTTGGGACAACCCTCGTACATATAAGTATAACATTAATTTGAATTTTTTTTCCATTCACATTTCATGTTCGTATCCCGACATGGACTTTGGATTCTTTCATGAGAGGAAGCTATCGAGCTACATGTAGCTTACGGGGCGTCGGTGGTTCTACTCTGGTGTCCGTTTGTGCCTGAAATAATGCACGGAAGGGCACTTGATGTCTTCCTTCACCAGTAAAGCTGGAACGTCGTCACATGACCTAATATACTGTTTCTGTCGGTGTGAGGTAAAACCCAATCAAACAAACAAATCATTCAGGTTTCGGAAAGCTTTGATTTATTTTGTCTTTTTATTACTTCTGTTTTGATTTTTGCTGTAATTTTACGTCGCATAAGCATAGTTTATTCATTTGGCGACTTCCCATTTTTACTAGCGAATAATAACCTCAGGTGCACATCCGTGCACATACTCTGGCACAAACGCTTTTTTTTGTTTCGTTGAGCTACGCACAGACACACAATTCATAACACGAATAGTGCAGAAAATCCGTAACTGATCAAAATCAGTTTCTAAATACAGAAGAACTTACTTCTTTATTTTTAAAAGAGTTCTGTAAAATAATATTCATAATAATTATAATAATATAGTAATATGAAAACCTCGACGATTATTTATAATCATTTTGGAGATATTATGTATTGAAAAAAGTTCTACCAAGTAACTTTTGATGTAGACAAAAACAAAGCAACAAGTGTTTTTATTACATAATAACACCGGTTGGAAACTTATGAATAGTTCTGTAATATCATGATTAAAATATACGTATGGCTGTCAGAATCAATTGAAGTTATAACTAAATCAGAAGTATACATTTTGCACTTTCGGATTAAAAAAAAGAACATCTAAACATTAAATATACTTTTTTACCTTTAATATCTATAAATTTACTGAATGTAAGTCATTTTTAAACGAAAATAAATCAAGTATTCTAACTTAAAAAAGCAGCATTTTTATACTTTTTGTTTATTTGTTTAAATTTTGTAGCGAATGATTGATACACGAAAATATACAATTCTTTAAGGTACTTGTCCGAAGTCTAACGGAAAATGCCGAGAGGCCGCAGTTGATAATAGGGATGTTTTATTACCAGAAATGCTATAAATTATTGAAATCATTTCCGAAGAACAATCTTGGCACCTAAAAAAGTAATATATTCCATGTAATAGAAGGAATACTACTTCCAGTCATTTCTTGAAAGTAATGATAGATCCGCAGGGTATGCTGCGCTGAATTATCTGCTAAATTGTCCTCCATCTACATGAATTATTGTTCATTGTCTTACAAGTTCTCAAAAAAAATTGTCTCTTATCGAATTTTTTTCCTTGACATGATCATTTAATAAAAGGATCGTTTAAATAAACTTGATTTGCAATGGAAACACTCTCGCTGCATATTTTTTATGATTTATGTTTTATTTTGTCTATAGTCATATATTTTAACAGGTTTACTATTTTAAGTAATTATTTAATAACGACATTAATTGAAAATTTCCGAAAGTAATTTTGTTTCTCCGGATTCACATTCTTGCAAACAATGCGTTTTACTTCACAATTATCAAGTTGAAAAAAGTTCTATTTATTAATGGTAAATTCTCAATAATTTACTTATAAATTTGCGAAATGAGTCTTGGAAGTGTTTTGCAAATGTTGCACTTTTATACAGAAGTTTACAATTCTAAACATAAAATAGTAATATGTAAATCGTATGCAATATGTAGCAAAAATAGGAATATTATTATAAAACAGTAGGCTAAATACAATTTCAGCTATTTAAATTTCTCTTTTGTGGAATACGGTAAGCATACACTTGCCATATGATAAGCAAACGTTTGAAATACATGTATTAAATGTAGTAATTATGTTAATCCATTATTTCTCTTAAGTCGCTTGTAAAACCTTGCATTATTTCGGGTAAGTGCTTTCAGATTTTAATACGTCTACCATGATTTTGATATCATTTAGCGCAATTAATTTCTAAACACTACCACGCTAAACATTTGTCCTAAAATTCGGCACGTCTAGACAGTATCTCATAGACTGTTATAAATAATCTATAACAGCGGTCGGTCAGAAAATGCACCACTAATAAGATATCATTTTCAAAATGTGAAGGATCTCTTCATTGCATATGCTTTAGACCTTCCTCTTATCTAATAAAATACAGTTGATTAAATGCCCAGAACGCTGTAATTTATTGATATAATTTCCTTGGCACAATCTTGTTCTATAAGTATAAGAAGATATTTTTTCTGATAACACAGCTCCTCAAATGAAACACAATCAACATAAAAGAAGGTATATTGCTTCCAGTCGTTTCTTAAATATAATGATATATTCAAAAGGTATATCTTGCCGATCTTTTTATATCTTAACTTGTAGGTTCAATCCTTTGGCGAGGTAATATTTCTCGATGACAACAGATAGGTCGCTGATCCGATCGTCGAGCGAAGCGACAACTGCCAGTTCACCGTGGCAACTAATCTTTGACATTGTGTCTTATGGTTACTTGTCTCGCATCACTGATTCTGAAATCACGTGGGATAATAGCCTACATAGTCTGAGAATGTACGGTTAAATGTACGGTTAACCGATCGACGTTTACGTGATATAACCAAACAATGTTATTAATTCGCCCCCTCCCCCCCCCCCAAAAAAAAAAAAAGAGAAAAGAAAAGAAAAAAAATAGAAACAACGACGAACAGGATCCCGGAAAATGAAATGAAGCTTATTTATGCATAAAGTTCGCATCAATTAAACCGTTTTGTAGTTATTTTCTTTTTGTCAGGTTTAAAGATTATACATGTATGTTGTATATATACATAATGTGTTTTGATTAACTGAAACACTGTTATTTTACGTATATTTGACAAAACTAAATGCATTTTTGTTTAATATATAGTTTTTAACGAGCGTTCAATATAACCACTTTTTGATATGGTCGGCATTATACTCAATTTATAGCAGATATAAACAATGCGGAGGATAAATACTGCGTTAGTCATGCATTTACCCTTTCGATTAAACAAAAATAAATCTATAAATCATAATGACCATTGTATGAAGACATAAATTCTAATTTGCATTGACAAATCATTCCGCCACAGTAAGAACATAATTATAATAAACATAAAAGCTCTCAAACGACGCGTTTGACTTCGGATATTATATTATATATTGCAGTAGACGTGCAAAGAATTAAATGATGGGACAGAACATAAAAATGAAGTAAATCTCTAGTGTTTAGTTATAAAACTAGTGATATCACTGCTAAGGAACAAGGTTTGCTATAAATTTTTGCTCGTTTGGGTATGAGCTAAATTTGTTAATAAATGCTGAAAATGAAAATTACAAGTGTAATGTGATGACGAAAACTCCTATATTGCATGACGCGTTTATATTTCGTAACAAGCTTTACATTGTACCTATACACTTAATGATAATACATGTTATATACAATATAATATGTTTAATATGCTTGGAATACATTTTATCAGCACAGAATATTAACGAATAGAGAAGACTTAACATGCTATTTATATTTATTTTTATATATTTACGTTATAAACATGGTTAAACTTAGACTGAAATATCTTTATGCGTCAATCTGTAAACATTCGAGTGAGATCTTTACTTATAATTTCAGATAAAATTATGACTAAATCCACGTCTGTTAACCATTTCTTCGTACAAACAGCAAGTTTCATACTTATTTTAGAAGATTTCATTTTTTGTTTAATTTACGCAATAAAGTATCACACTTAATTTTAAATGAAAAGTATATTATACGTTTAAATTATTGTGGATTAAAGTATCATTTCCATTGGACGAATGCAAACTTACAAATTTATATAGGGTGATACCCTAGCAAACATTTGACAGAATAGAGTTTCTTCGAATATAATATGAATGTTTTATGTTTGGACTCGACAAAAATGAAATCGAGGCTAATCTAATGAGATTGGATTCATTGGAAGATCACATAGTAAAAAACTTAAAGTTTATTTATTACATGTACACATGTACACTTTATGAGGTATGAACATATTTTAGGTAGAGACTTATAGTACATGTAAAATGGTATTTACAACAGTTGCCTTTTGAATTTGTTCATTTTTGTACGTTTATTATCTCGAAATCCAATTATTTATAGTCGGTGCTGTTAATCTCGTCCCTGTAATGATTTCAGTACTAGGAGATTTATCTGATGCACCATTTCTTATCAAAAGACAAGTCAATTACTTGTTAGACCGCCAGTCTATTAGTTGAGAGGATACTTCATTCAATGTCCGAACTCTGGACAAACAAATAGTTGATCAATTGTATTTTCTCATTATTTGTTGTGCAAATCTATGGTGGTTGATTTCTGCCATTTCGCGTCTTCGTGTGTTCGTCCCTCAAAAGCCATAGGCGAAGACACAAAGGCACGATAATATGCTCACTTATCGAGTCTTCGCCCTCGACTTTGAGGGTGCCGACACAAAGACATAATATATATTAGAGATACAACGATATTTTAATAGGCAAAAACACGACATCTTCTTCTGTAGAATTATCGTGTCGGTGGGTAAAAATATTCGTATCGGCGACCTATATTTGTCGTGTTTAACTGTTGTGGGGCAAAGAAACGCGGACACGAAATGGCAGAAATTGAAACAAGAAATTCGTTATAATTATATAACCATCATTAAGCAGGTACTTGGAACAATGTAGAGATTTTTCAAATCTTGAGAACAATATTATTGTGATATGTGAAGTATTTATTGGTTAATAAGACAGTTGTTCCAATCATCTTTTTTTCTCATAACAATGAACACAATATTCCGTATACTAAAAGACATATTTTTATAAATATTGAGGGCCGAAAATAAAAATACAACTTTTCAAAAGAGAATAATCCCATAATGTCAGACGGAAAACCGTTTGGATTTATCATTATTTTTTTCCAAAAAGTAATGGAAGAAATATGCCTTCCTTTATATTGAGTATATTTCATTTAAGGAGTTATTCTTATCACAAAAAAAAACAATTTTCTAATATAATGATTTTAAGAAAAATATTTATGATGTTCATTGTAATAAATTTACCGTTATCTATTGCATAAGATATCAGAAAGGTTAGACAGTAGTACGATCTTTCACTTGAAAATGGTGTTAAGATGTGGTGCACTTATTGAATCCCGATGTAACAGATAATTAATTACAGTGTATGAAACAAAATGTCAAGAAGTACTGATATGTATGATATTTGATTAAATTGGTAGTGTTAGGAGACTGTCACCAAATGATCAGAATCAAATAAGACGTATTTTTATTTTAAAGCACTGACCCGGAGTCATTCCATATAATCGAATTTAAGTTAATAATTATGAAAAGGTCATTTTGTATTCTTTTTTATTATGAATTTAAACGAATCGTTTATATTTGGTAAAACATGTCAGACGACAGCGATATAACCATGTCAATAAACTATATTCGATAAAAATTTCAAGACTTTGCTATAATTTGGACAATAAATACTTTATGTACGAAAGAAGACAATGCTTCTATTTAAGCAGATAATACAGGACAGAATACCCCACGGATATACAATTACTTTCAAAAAATGACAGTAAGCAGTATTCCTTCTATTACATGGAGTATATTTCATTTATAGGAGGGAGTTGTTATTTCCTCCGATACATTTTTTTGGCAAGATTGTCCATATTAAATGATGTATTAGTTTTGGAGTACATGCAATAGGTATTTTGCCTATTGAGAAACTTGTCGCGGGAAGTTGAAAATTAGTTGCCTTACACATGGTGTGTGTTTGCTGGCAGTAAAGATATGTTTAGTTCAAATTTCCGATTTAAGAGAAAAAACATTGTATTACTTATCAAATATTTTTATCAATACATTTGGTTCTTATTATACAAATTCTAAAACACTGTAATTCAAACAATTTACTGGAATGTGTTTAACCTGGCAATAAAAATGTTCAACATAGGTAAGTTTATGAAAATATCTTATTATGAAAAACTTATCTTTCAGGAATACGTATAAATTACTTCGCACAATATGTTTTGAAGATTTTAGTAATTGCTACTCTTTTAAAGTGTATATACATTTTAATATAAATCATTTATCTGGAGAAAAAATTCTAACGAACCTTATCAATGAACTACATCTCAGACGGGTAAGGAGTCCTTTTAATGCAAAATTACTACTTTTTAAAGAAAGTGAGCATTTTATTGTATCCTAGTTCAGAAAGGTACATACCTTTATGAAATACATCAAAAGGTCATATGAAACATCGACAGGAAAAAAACAACCTAGCTTATGTTAATACCGTCATCGCAATGTATCAGTGTCCCTATAAATGTCCAATATTTGTGACATTTGAATACTTATTAATATAATCTATGATTCAAATGATTGATAACATAAAAAGCATTATGTCATGTCCTCGTTTGTTATGTTTTACTGCAATATGCATATTTTATGACAACAAGAATGCCATAATGCTGAATAAAAGTGATCTTGCCCTCTGTCGTTTAAGACATGATTCAACGATACTAACTTCGATCGGGACTATTCAAGAAGTATTACAAAAGAAGAGAAATTATGGTATGTATCTATTACGACAAATTTCAGTTCTGGCATTAACATTAACATTAACAATATAAACGCTGTTTAAATCATATTTACAGGATAAGGAAGATCAAAGCTAACATCATATGCATGCTGTCAGACGCGGATATCAGACACGGGTTAAAACCCCGCATTGTGCTCAGTTATACCTAAAGCTTCTTAGTGAGGCACAGCTAATTATTTCTGTTGATTGCTCTTCGAGTCAAAAACAAACTAGAAAGTGACTGTCCGAAAAAGAAATATCCTTTGATTCAATATAATATTTTCATGACATTAAATATCCCTATTTTAGTTGAATGCAGCAGCCTAATGTTTGTTTGGCATTTAAGTCTTTGAATCCAGGGTTTATTTATTTTCAAAAAAATGCCTCTCTTTCGTGGTTTCATTTCGAAGCAACTCATAGAGCCAAAAAGCGTAATATTATTTCATTTAGCAAATGGTTCTTAAAAGCTTTACTGAGATTAATCAAAAAGTATGCTACGAGTAAGACAGATATTACCCGGTCAGAAAAGATTTAAAATAATTTAACATTTTCAACCAATTGAACATTATCAAACATTTACCATCATATTATATTTTAAAACCTCTAAACTTTGGGTTTTTTTAATGAATATAATTTGCGTCAACAAGACAATTTCAGACTTTTATTTAAAAAAATGATTAAAGATATATTATTATAACACATTTTCAATACATTTCTGCAATAAAAGTATTTTCAACAAAGATTAGCATAGTATTTCTTTAACAGAAAAAGATGAGTATTTTCGGATGGGGCTATTTTTGGCCATATAAAAACTGCCATATATATGAACTGTCTAAAAATATTTAAATTATTGATTTTACAGGGTCTATATATTTAATATTGTTACTGTGAAACGATTAGTTAATCTACAAGTTTCAAATATTTTGTCGCTTTTATGATTCATATATTTTGGAATTTTTTTTAATTGGATGTGATGGTCTTTACGTATGTGTGAAAAAGAAAATGAGGGTGTTTTTATTGTTATATACGAAGAAATGTTCAATTAGATTGGTTAGAAAAGGAATTTGCATTGAGTAGTCTTATATTAAACGACAACGAAATGAATCGTCTATGTATACTCAACAGACTACTCGAATAAATAATGAGTGGACAAAACATACAATTGATCAAACACTGGATTCTCCAGAGTTCGGACACAAATTGAAGTATCCTCTCCACTTACAGACTTGGATCCTACAAGTGATTGAGTTTTACTTTGTTAACAAGTAAAAAATCAGAATAATAATTAAATCATTACCGATGATGTAGGGTGAACAACATTGTTTTGCAATTATTTGATTCGAGATTTGAAAAACAATTGTATTAACATATTGTCTCTGCCAGCCAGAAATATATATACCTTTTAATTTCATTGGTAGTTATTTATTTTAGTACTGTTACTGTAGGATTGAAAATACAGTTTACTAGTATTTATATTTAGTAGTATTTATAAAAACAAACAATGATAGAACAATTTATCAGCCATTTGTTAAGACAGGTTTTGGACATAGATTAAAGAATCCTCCACTAATAGACTATCTGTCTAAAACGTGATTGACTTGTCCTTTTACAGGAAAAAGTGCATTAGATTAATCACCAGATAAGTTTTCTTGTAATGATTTCATTAAAGAGATGGGATGAAAAGAGTTCTATGCAAATAACTGAATTCCAGTTCATAAACAAATATACTATGATGGTATTCAAAAAGGTTCATGGACGTTTTCAGAGGAGTGTATGTTTAAAATAAAAAATATGTGCGAGTTTACGTTATTAAGTTTTTAATTTTTTACTTGTTAATAAATATTTCATAAACTTGCAGTAAAAGATATCTTTTATTTAATATTAAGACGACACGGACAAACGTGGATAATCAAACTGAAATGGTAAATTAAAACAAGGGGACACTCATAAGCTTTTTAGCTTTCTGCCCAATTCTAAAATGTTGTTAATATTGTTAACATGTTAAATTATTATATTAAATAAATATATTAATATTAAATCAAATTAAAACAATAAACTACAAATAAAGAATGTTCGGCTTTTCCGGTTTTTTATTTTTATTTATTTGTTTATTTCTTCTTAAATACAATATAAAATATTAACAAAATGAGTATCATATAATCATTTTGATATAATCATATTTCAAGACAAGTTTTATCTGTGAGTTGATAAATAAAACATAATTCAATGATTTAAATTAACCTAAAACACGATTTATACCAGACGTTGATAATCATTTCACTATTATCATCATAACTATAAACATGCACTTTACTTGCAGTGTTGATTGAATTTGATTGGTTTAAACATAATTTTTTATTTTAAATTAAGCACGATTGCGAAACAAGTTCTTGTCACTTTCGAGTCGGTTTCCTGGAACCAACCAACCATTACTGGTTTCATATTAAGAATCTTGGTCGTGACCCAATTACGGCTCGAACTCATGATCCCTGGGTTGAGAGACACATTAACCACTAGGCCACCGCTTCCTTTTAATATGATTGTAGTCCAATATCTACCACGTCCAGAAGGTCATGGATACTATCATAGTATTAAAATCGAAAGGATGTCAGAATTATGACATGTTTCGGATATTCTTTTTAATATAATTATGCTAGCTGATTTTATTTTTCTATTATCTTATAGGAACTTGTTTTATAAGAACATTCAAACGTCAAGCAATTCGAATCAATAAAAGGATGACAGTGATTAATATGAAACGCAGTACATTAGCTTTGTCTCTTCCTTTTTTTGTTAGTTTAAAGAAAAAAAGTTTGTTTTCGTTTTTGTCAAGAAGATGTTCAGAAGCCTTAATGCATGGAAACAACTCATATAATGTTATATTCAGAAAATTTTAAGATTTAAGATTTGTTATGAAATGTGTTTGTGTTACATAAATATACGTATATTTAAACATTTCTAAAGATTTAAATTAATATGTTCTTTCAAAACATGCCAAAAGGGGAATAAAAAAATAGAACAACAACTAATATTGTGTAATACATAATAGTATCTTTTGAATTTAAGAGAGCGTATGGAAATCATTCCCTACAGAACCGGCTGTATTACAACTTCAACAATAAATTAATAGAATAAAATATTTCAAACAAAGACCAGAAAAAATCAGTTTGAGTAAGATTACTATTCTTTATTTCATTTTGAACTACTAGGCAATTTTCGTTAGAACATGCTAATTTTAAACCTATTTTCAACTTCTACAACTTTACACACAGTACACAGTGGGTTGCGTAAAAATTTCAACCATTAATTGACATTAGATCTTAACAATAGAGATCTTTGTACAGCATGTGCTAAAGACTCGTCTAAAATCTGGGATATTGCGGGTGATTTATAAGCGGAGAAGCTATAAATAATGGAATAATTTCCTGTGCACAATCTTGCCCTTTAATAACACATCTTTTGTAACATAACGTCTCCTAAAACAAGAAATATTGTCCTTATGAGAGAAAGAATATTACTTTTAGTCCATGTCTTAAAATAATAATTCTTCCAAAGTGTTTTCTATGCCAATTGTCTCTAAACATTTTTTTTTCGTCTATCTTTTTGAGTTTTTGGGCTATGTATTCATTCTATTTATTTTGTTTTTGTAAAAAAATACACTTAGCTATAAAGTCGGGATGTTGATATACTTATTTATTTTATACTTAAATGAAATATTGAAAAACATTGATGAAATTAAATGAGTATATTCATTTCCGTATTTTCACTTTTAAATTCATTTTTCACTGCAGTGAGACATTTTTTTTGTTAGGGAACATTTTTATCAGTTTATGATTCAAATTTTAATGTACATAAAATATAATTATCTTTTTTTTCCTTTTTACAAGAAAAATCCAATATTGTTTTAGATATGGAAATAGTGTACCTAAGGTAGTTTAGTCTTAATGATGATCCATCTGCCCTTACAGGCACTGAGATACGAACTCCAGACATCCCACCAATCATGTCCTGGAAGGTTAAACATTGCAATTTGACAAAATGATAATATGAATACATAAGAAATATGAGCATTTAAAATTTTGCTTCTGTTCTATGACCACTAAAAGGAAAAGTAAACTCATGTTGAAATATATTTAAATGTAACTATTAGACATATTCGTATTAATTTCTAAAATCAAATGAGGATAAGAATTCGATTCGAAATAAGAATTGTCTGGACATTCTAATCCTACGACAGATAATGCAGTCTGTGTTGCACCGTTTTTTGTAACTAACACATTGTTCTTTCTCACATATTCGATTGAAATGAACTTTACTTTAAGAGGTAAAACAATCTGATAAAGCCGTGATAAATAACATCTAAGCATGTTAAGGGGTTGAAACGCTTAGCTGATCAAGTTTGATGAAATAACATAGAGATTAAATTTTCTAAAGTCAACCAATTAAAACACTATTTTTGTATGAGTCTAATGCAAATTCGTTTTTGTATTAGTTTGGATCAAATTCAGGACTTACTAATTTGTCGTCCATTTACAGCATTCATAATAATTACACAAAGTATGTAACATTTGACTTTATACCTATACTTAGTAATTCCTAAGTTTTTCATCTAACATTATATACATCAACCTCATATCTTGATAACTTGATTCTACATATGAGAATATTCTTAATGATTGCCTCTACACAATTTCAAAGTGCCTCTTATGTCCAGAAATATATAATTTTCCTTAATAAGGGAAATAATCCAATTTACTTTATAAAACATTCCAGGTAGTGATTACTTCCCTTATCACATTTGAAATGTAAATTCAAAACATATACATGAATTATTAATTCAAAAAGTTACATAACACTCTCCAAACCACAAATATGTCAGACCAAACTTGGTATATCAGACCACGATAATTTGAACGTAGTAAAATCAGATTTTTAGTGAAACAAAACATTATTTTGGTATGAAGAATGTGTTTACAAGTGCACATACATGTAAACTGTCAATCATTTTGTGAGACCTGAATAACCCTCAGTTTAAATGTCTTTATTCTATCAACACAACCATTCAGCCGTCATATAATGTACATAAGTAAAAGTTTGTGCTTAAAAAACTAGTTGTCAAACACTTTTTAAGAACATGTATTTAACCAACAAATATTTTGACAGCAGTTTCCACCAGTTCCATTTATAATTTTGCTATAGTTTAAAAAATGGAACAAATACATAGTCAACAATATCAGCATTTTTATTTGAATGGTAAAAGTCTTACTACCGAGTTGTTTTTTTTATTTAACAATCATAATATTATATGACTATGGATTTCAAATTTCAGCAAGACGAGCACCATCTTTTAAGCTCTTTCATTCTGCCAATTCTATACATGTTTGATTTATGAAAACTAGATATTATCATGAGAGAGCACTGGGGATTATTGTGCCCCTTAACAATATGCATCTCAAATTTTCTTTTTTAAATCAAATTAATCTTACAAGAAGTCACATGGGATTAGTTTGCAGCTTAAAGGCATTCATGTTTACATTTTATATTACTTTACACAACTATTTTGTTCACTGTTTTTTTGCACAAATGAGTTACTTTTGCTTGATTCTGCGACAAGACTTAAAGATAAAAATCTAAAAATCCTAGTAAAAATTAAAGAAACCTCACAAAACCTAGCAAAGAAAAAGAAGGAACACGCAATAAAAAAAAATAGGGAAAAGAAGAAAAACACAAAAATCATAGTAAAATAGAAGGAAAACACAACAGTCTCAGTTAAAACGAAGGAAAACACGAAAATCCTAGTATAATAAGAAGAACATAACTAAAGTCCTAGTAAAACAGAAGGAAACCACAAAAAGCCTGGGTTAAAGTTGAATTTTGCATCGGTCTTTGTGGGAAAATGATACATAAAGAACAAACAAAAAACCAACTCATACACCCGTACGGTTCGTATATCCGACCAACCGTCTCACTCTAGTTTACAACCTTCGTTAGTGTTCTACTCCACACCTAAACTCCACTCCTTGCAATGTTATACCTTGCAATATTATACAACAAGGCACTAAAAAACCAAGATCAATTTCCTAAACCAAAATTCTAACATGCTGTTTTTTTTGTTTGTTTTTTATTTAACTCCTTTTATAAAGCATGTTACACTTTTGCGTATTCAGTTTTCATTAATTGACCAATGTCTTTAGCAATGTCTTTAGTTTGAACATGTCTTGAGGTTGTCTTCTAACTTAAAATGTAGTAAGAGGTTACTTGGTCTATGTCATCGGTGCTATACATAGATTTTTACACTGTTGCTTCCTCAGTCTGATATCTTATTTTCTGGTTTGTAGATACCGTAGTAGGTCATGTAACTTTTGTTGAGTTAGAGGTTATTACGAAGGGTAACCAGAGTGAAAAGAACATAGTTTTACTCCTTAGCTCAAGGAGCCTTCTAGTTTACTTATTTAATAATATCTTATATATTTGGTAGGCCGATACTTTGTTTAATCTCCTAGCTTTGAGTAGAGAATGGGGTCACTGGGATCAAGGCCGCTGGTGCCTACAATACTTGTGTACTTTGCTCTTACTGTCATCATTTATGTCACTGATGATCATTGGAATAAATTGTCAAATGTGCTGTTTTTGGGAGCAAACACCGCCATTTGCGATACTTCTTGTGTGTGATTAAGAATAATTGTTATCTTTTTTTCGACAACTATTTTTATTTTGAGTGTGATCATGTTATCTACAGTTTGTTCAATTGCTGAAAGTGTGAAACAAATTCATGAAGAAAGTGTGAAAGTAATATCAAATTAAATGGTGATATTCTGAAAAGATGTTTCAGCTATGTGTCCATGTTACTTTTTTATAATCTGCGTGGGACAAAAAACAAATACAAACGATTTCATTTTCTTTAATAACTTTTCCAATTTTTTTATTTTTTATGGTATAGCCCGCTCTAGTGAAAAACCCATGCCAAAAAATAATCTAGATTTATTCGTACAGTAAAACTGCGGGAATATTTTGTTTGTTCAAAAACGGCGCCTTGCTTTCCATATACCCCTAGAAACATTCTATGTTTGTGTTAATCACTACGATGAGAGGATACCACACTGTATCAGATTGGAAATAATGAAATATTCAAAAGTTAGTGTAGAAAATAGAACCTGGACTTTCAGTTGTATTGGACTTTTGCCTCACGCAGATCATAAAATGTCACATGGCAAAGACGTCCTGATAATAATGAGAATTTCAGTTGTGCCTAATAGTCTCTGTAAATCTGTTAATCGGCTATATAATTGCATTTGCCAGATGGCGTTTGTAATCGACACATTCCGTTCCTTTAAGACATTTTCCGTTACTTTACGATGTCGCAATATATTTCATCATTCACTTATCATATTTTAATATTACGAGTTAAACTTTGTTTCAGGAACACGCCATGATGAGGACGAGTTTTGCTGCCGGCCAAATGTGGCACTAGAATACATATTATTAACACGTTGTGATTATCACTTCGAAAACATGATTGTTGGTACAAAGATACTTGTTATATCTGTCTCTTAAAAATATAAATGACTGGGAAATAGCGTGCATTTTGATATGCATAAGGTAGTGATTAAAAATAACTATCTAAGTCCTTGATATAGATCTTTTTTATCAAAAGTTGTGAATATATTCCTACTAGCAAATATTTATCGTTCAAAAACAAGAAACCAAATTAATTCACAGTCCATATATTAACAGTTATGTTTTAACAAAAAAAAATATTATTAGCTTTCATGAAAGAATTTTCCAACAATTTTTTGTTTGTACCATATGATATGTGACTGAACGCAAGTTAGTCTTTTTCACACAAAGGTACAGCCTTGTGGTGACACATGCCATCATTCCACATATAGTCTTTAAAACTATAGAAATACACACACTCTTCATTTTGACCTTGATAATTATTAGGCTCTCCTGGACCCCAATCCGAGAATGTTGCCGGAATGTCTGTGTCAATCCATTTCCAAATACCTTCATGCTCCTGGTCAGTCAGTCCAATCCACGCATTACCAGCTTAAAATTAAGCACACAATTAAAACTTTATTTTATTATAAATAGGTTAATAGTAAAATGGTTTTTATTTATATCTACTTCTTTGTAGAGACTTTGTCGACTTGTCTAAATAAACGATACAGTTCATTATTGTAACAACAAATTCTAATCAAACTTTTAATTCAAGCCTTATAACTTACTTCATTACCCCAGACTAGTTTTGTAATGTTCATTCTCATAATCAATAGGAGTTCTTCTTATTATTAATTCTAGTGTACCATGTGACTACAACATTTTTACTGTTACCTAGATAACAGTAATTTTTCACAGTAAAAATCTGAAAATTATAAAGCCTATAAAAACAGTGTCTGAATGAAGTATTTGCTCAGGGTAATAAATTAAAAAAAAACATCACCAACGTCATGTACCTAGGTAACATTCTTTTTTTTCACAGTAAAAATCTGAAAATTATAAAACCTGTAGCTCAGAGTAATGAAATAAAAAGACATACGTACGATTGTGAGTTGCAGTATTTAAATAACACATGGGTTTGTGGGTAACAGTTAAAATATCATCCCAAGGAAAATACTGTTACCCGAGGTGTAGCCGAGGGTAACAGTATTTTTACGAGGGGTGATATTTTTACTGTAACTAACAAACCCATATGTTATTTATTTTATTACCCCGAACAAACACTGGCATGATCTGAATTTTTCAACTAAATCTACTTTTAACCAAAAAAAACCAAGAGAAGCAATAACTAAACTGTCCGTACTTTTCAAGTTTTAAGTGAACTATAGGCCTACTTGAGGAACTGTTTTTCTTTTATTCTCTTTTTATCTACCAGTCATTAACATAAAATAAGCTGTGTTTTATTCAGAAAACAAAACACTAACCCATTTATAAGGTTATGATCTGTGAAATCTGATCCTTCTGTATCTAGAATATTCTTAGCATGGTTTTTGACAAAGTGCATTTAGAAAATAACAAAGATATCCTACAGATGTCTGTCCACCAACTCTATTTGTAACGTTTCACTGGTTGAAATTGTTAAATAATTCTTTGTTCATGCTTTAATCGTCTGCATGTTCCAGTTTGACACAAAATTAATCACATTACAATTACTTCCGTTGAAAACGGATGTTTCCTTTTGACTGTTCAACAAAAAGATATTTTATAAGCGAAATGAACTCTAGGGTGCAAAGAACTAAATTTTATGAGAGTAATAGTTACTTCGGTGATGAACTATCGTCGCAAATAAGAATAAATCGAGAAAAAAATGGCAGCCATTTTATTTCATTTTATTTAGAAAATAGACCACGTGACCAGATTTTATACTGTTAAAACTACTGTTACCTATGTAACAGTACAAAATTCTTAGTCACGTGGTACACTTGCATTACCAGTAAGAATAACTCCCAGAGGCCTATAGGAAATTACTTTTACAAAAAAAGTGAGGGGTAATAATAGCAAATGTCAATCGGTTATAAGTTTTCACAGTTACATTCATACAAAAGCAACCTGGCTTTTAACAAATGTTTGGAGGAAATATGATTTTCACCTTGAGTTGTGCTCAGTAAATCTTTTAGGAAATCGTTTTCAGCTAAAGTCTCGACCCGGACGAGGTAAGCACTGAGATGTTGACAGTAGTCCTAATATAACAAACAAGCATTTTAAAATCAGAATATGATTAATTTCTTTGTAATTTTAAATATATTTCTAAAATTCTGCATATTAGCCTTACCTGGGTAAATCTCGGAACTTGAAAAGTTTGAAAATTAAACACCCAAAACCATGGATCGAGCAAAATGATTGTGAAACTGTTGATCATAAATATCAATCAACAAGAATTATAATTTTTGAACAAGAGTGACACTGGTTTCAGATTTGAAAAAATAAGTTCTTAAATTAGAAATGTGTACCTACATGCATTACTAAAATGTGCTAAATATAGATTTAACTGTATTGTTACTTGTTTTTATAAACGATAAAATTTATTAAATACACTTACTTGTGCATCAGAAAATTTAAGGCGCTTGCCATAACCGATGTGGTAACAATGCTTCTTATATGCTATCCAGCCGTCATCGCAGCATGCTGAAAGCAAACAGTTTGGCTCTGTAGCCTAGTGATTAAGATCGATGACTTCCAACAATGTGCCCCATGCTGCTGTAGGTTCGAATCTGCCAGGGTCTTTGAATTCGTTCGTAAAATGGTATTAAGTTATGTAAAACATAAACCGTTAACATAGATATCTTAATTGGGCTTGCCCATGTAACAATCCTGACAAATTCACATTTTCAAGCGAAATGTTAAAGATATGTATTATATGCATTAAATTAATAGCGTACAGTGAAGACCATAACCAGAAGTCACGGATGTGAGTTGATTAGGGGCTCCACTGGTCACATGGGTTAGATAAATTGCTTCTATCAGGCAAAGAAGTAAACAAAGTTTGAATCGAATCTTATTCTTTCATAAAAATAAGCATCAAATAACATACCAAATCTATTCCAAATTATACCTTAAGATATATGCATTATCAATGTAACTGATTTAACACATTCGTAAAATTATTTACATAGGAAAATAAAAAAAAACTTATTTATTAATATTATTGATTTTTTATTTCTCTGACTTGTTTCGGTTTAAAAATAATTTTGCATAATACAGATAATTTTACATTTAGCATTAATTCCTACCAGCAGGCTTGTAAAACCAAACAGCAATGACAAAACAGTTTTCATTTGATTTTTTTTGATGGACTGTAATTGACAAAGGTTTATAACTTGTAATATTGTTATTTATTCTTTTGTTATTTCTTACCATATAATATGTATATAATATTACTTCTTTTTTATTGTTAAAATGAAAATCATGCATATCATTACAAAAAAAAAGAGCAACAATAGAAAATAAAAATAATTTCCTTTTTTTATTTTTCTTGCTTTAAAAAATACTAAAAATTATGATATATATATTTAAGCAACAAAGGTATTTCATAAAAAAAAAACAAATATTAAAAATTGTTTTGTTTTATATCGTTTATTATTTAATCTTTAGTTATTAAAATCATAATATCACGACGAACTATCAACCAACTGTATATTACGCTATTTGAACAAACACTTTATTTATAACTCCTCTCTTGTTCGAACAATGTGTGTCTACTTCTCTGCTCATGTAATTAGTTCATGCTGAACGACAAATATAATCGAGGGCTGTTCAAAAAGTTGGTACACGTTTTATTTTGCGATTTTTATCTATCAATATTACTCAGTGCGAAGATACCACATGACAATTTTTTGCCCCATTCAGGTATGTTTTTTTTTCGGACGAAGCCCGTCAGAGATCACTTCCTGTAAACTGTACAGGGAAGAACTGCATATGGCTAGGATTTCCATTGATCCCTCTAAAATTACAAACTTAAATCAAGTAATGTCATAAGCAATTTTAAAATTAGTTAAACAATATAAAGGATCTTTCGGAAACGTATATACGTCTAAATTCTCAAATTATGTACGGTGATTCCGGAACATTTTTCTAGTTAAATTTTTCGAATATTTGAGACATGAGAACCGTTCTTCCTCCCATTAAACATCTTACAAATATTAACATTACAAATTCGCATATGCAAGTGAAATCATGTTTACATCGACAGAGTATCTTTTAAAAGATTTTTATTGTTAATCAATACTTTTGCTGTTACCAAACTGATTTTGACAAGATAGGGCACAGAGTACCCGTAATTGTATTTATAAGCTACCCACGGTATATCAAAATTAAGAAAACCTTTATGGTTTTCCGTACAGTAAATTTTTCACAGCAACGACCGATGGATGAGGTAAACACTCGAAGATAAAAACAAGCGAATTCTAACGTTTTTTTTTTTGTTTTTTTTTTTTTTGTTTTCAGTTTTGTACAATCAGTTTTTATTCTATTCTAATTTGTAATTTATATGTAATATGCCTCTTTCAAAAGTTTTTCTTTGTCTCAAAGCAACGCGAAATAAGAATACAGATATTATTCTGTTCTAATTTGTAATTCATATGTAATATGCTTACTTTAAACTTTTTTTAATATTCAATAAAATGTACATACACATCATTTACAAACATTTTACGACAAAACGACTACCTTGTAAAACAAGTAAAACAATACTTAAATCAATCACTCTCTAGGAAAGGTAATTTTTCCAAATAGAGTTAAATGTTGTGGTTAGATGTAAGCTCTTTGAATGTACATTTGAATATAAAATTTTTAGATCTTTTCCATAAAATGTGTAATTATGTTCTTATAAAATATCTAAAAAACAAAATATTCAAAGAACGAACAAAAAAGCAAATTTGACAATGTTGCAGGCTCGTGTTGATTAAGACTGTTAGTCACCCATATTGTTCTCCGTGAAAACTTGTTTTGATTTATCGGGTACAATATTCATATCAAGTCTATATTGTACTCTAACAAACAAGTATCTACGAGCATATAAATTAATGCATATAAACGATGATGTTTATGCACAACATGTAACAGCTGCGACATAAGCTCTTGCCAAATGTCAAAATATGACATTCTTGAAAGCATTTACAGATTAATCAAAACTTTGCTATGCTAATCTTGCAATAAATCATCTGTCTTAGGATTACATATGAATGTTTTATACAGTGTCAATCTTAAATAATATCATCATGCTTTCTTTTTATAATTTCTTCAAGGATAACTTAAATATACTGAGCCAATATGAAAACTTAACACTCGGTATTTTGGGACCAGATTTTTCAATATTAGTTTAAAAGCATTGACTTAAGCTGTATGCAGGACACCTGTAAATCAGTAGAAAATAGAAACATGTTTTACCGTGTGCCTGATTTGTGCCATTCGTGTTTCGCCCCTCGACCCCGCCAAGCGAAAACAAGTTATGTTTTGGGTCACACTTACCCCGATAGCTCTACGGTAATCCAAACTAACCATCCAGGATGCGCTCCGGACCATCTAGGCAGAGCCCAATTGAAGCTACTGTTCACGCCAGTGGTTCCCCGGTCGTTCTCGATTGAGAATCCCTGTCGATCCAAGCAGAGCCCCGTCAGAGCCAAAGACGATCCCGGCAAAGCCCAGGTATATAATATCTTTTGTTCTAGAACATTATTCATGATTATTTTCTGAATAATCCTTATGCAAGACTGGACGTTTAATACAAACAAGTGCAATCATCGCAAATTGCCGTGATCCTTTTGAAATTAACAAGGCTTTGCCGCGGCTCTACCGGGATCAACCGTAGCTCCATCGTATTCCTCTAGGGCTCTGCGGCATCCTCTGGGTCTCTGCCGTCATTCACCTGGGCTCTGCCGGCATTCACCCGGTGGCACTTAACCACCCAAGCGAAAAAGAAAAACACAAAGATTGTAACAGCCTTTGGACAAAGAAAACTTAAAACGTCAAGAAAAATTTACTCAAAATCACATTAATTAAAAATAGTGTGTTTTAAACAACCTCATTTGGAACATGGCTATCAGCAAATCTGGCATATTTTGCAAATCAAAGGGAGATAAGCTCGTTGACTATTTATACTATGTTATAAGCAAATAAGCAACCTTTGTCGAATCCGGTCTGAAAAGCGAATGATTTCAATAGCAAAATTACGTACGTTTATTTAAAATAAAATGTTCGGAACAAGTTCCTTAATTGTTTATCGTAACTAGCTAAATCAATGTCAATCACTGCATTTATTACACGATGACACATTTAACATTTTACAATCAATATTTTGTAAAACGTATAGTGTCAAATCGCGATCACAATGCATCAAGTTATTTTGAAACAATGTCTTATAACTTGTGATTATAGTCTTATTACATGTATACATTTAGTTTATTGTCATGCACACTTTTTGATCCACATATGGCATGAACAAAGTAAAGTATATTATATTAAGAGGTTATTAAGAAACTTCAGGATATTATTTATTGTTAGGTACAATACTGAAATATTGTTCGACAAATACACAACTGTCAAACTATTGATTTTTGAACTGTGTAAGAATCCAACAGAATCAGTATTGTACACAACAATATATATAATGGCATTTCTATTTCACACCACCATATTAATGTTTGGCATGTTAATAGAACTTTGTTACTTGTTTACAAAAATGATCTGATATACGTGTTAAGGACTCTGGAAAGAAAATGAGGCATGACGCAGAACTAAAATTATTTTATATCCATTTATTATTTTACTTGAGAAAAAAAAAACGAAGCTACAGTGAGGAAAAAAGTGATGTTATATGAAATGTTATGACTGTCAAATTGAAAACAAGGCTAAATTGGTTAGATTGAATCATATCATGCGTTTTATTATGTCACACGGTGCAAACCCTGGACGTTTATTGATAACATTTTATGGGGTGTGAAATAATATTAGGTACTGCGCCCTAGAATAAGGTGAGCTTCATGTTTCATACGTAATACCTTGTATGGTGCAATAACCATTGTAATTGTTAATTGTTCCTTGATTTGATTTCCATGCACAGGTCTTTTATTCGTAAACATTTAAGCATTTTCCCTATAAGTGCATCATACATAATATCTTGTATGGTGCAATAACAATTGTAATTTCTAGTTGGTTCTTGATTTCATTTCCATGCACAAGTTTTTTATTCTTGAACATTTAAGCATCTTCCCTATAAGTGCATTTACACGTTCTATGTCCGCTGGTAAGACTTGTTTGCCTACGGATAATTATTTCCAAAATGACTTGATATTACTTGAAATAACAATTGTTTCATGTTTTCTTTATTCTGCATAATTACAACAGACACACGTATTCAAAATGACGTAAACACTAAATAAAACTACTTTAGAGTTATTATATAATGACAACAAGAATAAAATTTCACGTTTTCTTCACAGTTCAGACAATATATCACGGAATCATATGTCCTGAAAATGTCGAAAATATGTTGATATGTAATCAATCTTAGACAATGATTGACTTAATCGCCAATCCAATTATAAGATTATTCAAGAGTTCATTAGTATCACCATGCACCGCAGTTATCGACAGTCATATATTTCAAGGTCACCATTCATCAAACTGGTAACGTCTGTCTGAATAATGTTTCTAGAAGGATATAAAAATAAAATGTATAGCTACTAAGATAATTGAAATCTTTACATACCAAATGTATCAGAAAGTGCAAAGATAGGCACGAATTGGATCTATTCAAAAAGATAAAATTGCGCGTAAGTCTGAAAATAAGACAGTTGATGAACGGATAAATGTTAAAGCAAATTAAAACAAAATTGTGTTTTTTAAGAAAATGTAAAATATATTAACAAACAGTAATGTAACGCTTTGTAAATTATAAGGAATCATATTAGGAATAATAAAATAAAATTATTACAATTGACATCATATACTGTATTTGTATTGTTTAGTAATAATTAGAATATCTAAGAACTTCAGGAGGAACGATATCACGACCTCTCCTATTCTTTTGCATGATCTGAATCATACGAATGTCAAAACTCCCGATTTGAAAGTATTTTGTAATGCAAGGACATTTTCTTTTTGGAATTTGACTGCTTGTTTTTACTCGTTTTAAAGGTTATTAAATTGGCCCTGACAATTTGATTAAATTTTAAGAAAAATACAATAGCCTCTTAAAGTGTCAGAATTACACTGCTTCAAAATTTAGATGGCAGACAACTAAATAATATATCATTTTATATTTAATAACTTAAAGCCTTACCATTTCAATTCTTTCAGGCCCTGGACGCCTTTCACGAACATCCCTGTCTAGGTGATAAGTTGCTAAAATAACAATTACAAACAGATTTATGATGATGTATTGTACTCATAACGTTTGATTCTATACTAGCAACGTACACTCCATGGTCCGTTTACACTTCCGCTTACGAGCTAATAAAACTTGAAAAATAGCCGATTTGTACTAAAATGTGATTAATCAGCTAAATAAAGATCAATAATTGAGGAATGTTTCCTTTTTAACAAGGATATTTATTTGGCTGATATACGAATGAATGCTAGATCTATTACTTCGAAATTTGTACTTGCAAATCAAATTTGTAGGTTTTGCAAAATGAAACATTACTGGTGGCTTAACTTAATGGAAGCACTTATTCAATGAATGATTTTTATAGCTTAAAGTGAGGAGAACACTATGATTCTACATAGCGACACTACAGTAAGATTATATTTTAAGGTAAGAGAAAGGAATTGATAATTTGAAGAAAAAAATAAGTTGATGATTTGAAATTAGATAAACAATAAATTGAACATACTCTCTGCTCCATAACTATCATTGATACTGTTGTACATGTTGTATAATTCTTGTGTTGATGAGTTGGACTTTGCCCTCGGCTGCAACATATATCCAAGATTAAAACCAAGAAACAAAATACAATCAGCAAGCTTAGCATTTATTTTATTCAGTTGTATATTTATTTTGTATACTCTTGATACAATAATTTCTTAGTCAATAAAGTCATTAACACACTCAAGCAAGCAAAATGAGTTTTAATGACATGAATGGAAATAAAATGGTCAATCGCTCTCTCCTTCTGTTGTATATAAGAAAAAACGCTTACAATGAGGATTGGATTTGAAGTTGACCGTGTGAACAGACCAGAACTTGCGTTTCTCTTCTTTCTTTGGTAAGCATGCTTTATCTGAAATGTATAAAGATATTTTCAATTTAAGTCAATACTAATTTTGAATTTTATCTGGAAAAGCAAATATAACAAAATATTTATTTCAGAATTAATTTTAGTAAATAGACAATGTTTAAGTATAAGATCATATTGTACTCTACCTGCGTGTTAAGTAAGCAGTGGAAAATGAATATCGCCAAACCCTGAAACGTAAAATATCAAATATCAAATGAATACCTATAAAAGGAATTGATTTCAAAATTTAAAAATTTAAGAATGAAATATAACTAGAGGAGACAGCGGCCAAATTTATGTGTGCTTTTATGTTTGTTTTTTTTTCTTTAACACGATATTTAGAGAAATTAATAAACAGAGCAATGCATGTTTGGGTGTTTAAAAATTAAGAAGCTTATAATTGCGTTTCGTGATTACATTGTAATTCCATGATAAATTTGTTAGTTTTTTAATATGTTTTACTAATTTTTTCAGTTTATAAAATGTTTTATGATAAGAAAGACAGGGTGTTTTATACATAAAACCGAGCTTCCACTCAATGCGAAGAAAACAACACCCTGGCGTACCTGAAGTCCATTACAGACTGCAAAAACATACTGTATCCACGCCAAGTCTTCTTTTACATAAAATATACCTATAACCCAAGTACAGCCAACAAGAGGAAGTAATACACAAAGACAACGAATACCAGCTCTGAAATATATGGCAATATGAAAATCATCCGAACATAATAATGTCAGAGACACGTTATGTTTGATCTTAATAAAACCAAGGATACTTATTTTTATTTGAATAATTTCGAAGATACCTATGTTCGATTTTAATAGTGTTAGACATCATTATGTTTGATCACAATAATATGGGGGATACGAAGTTATTGACTTCACCGTGTCGTTAGATATACGTTATGTTTGTTGTTTATGATGTCGGAAATACAAATATTTGATCGTAAAAAAGTCACAGATATGATATTAATATTTGACTTAATAATGTCAGAGATACATATTAAATTAATGACAAAGACACGTTATATTTGGTCTAAATTATGTGGAACATACGTATTTTTGTAAATATCGGATATATGTCCAACAACTTTTTCAATTCTAGACTTCACGGAAGAATTTCATGCTAAGAAATCCAATAATGAAAAGTGATAAAATGGCAACATATAAATATTTTCAGCTACTATAATTATGTAAGTTAAGAAAGAGAATAAAAATGTTTCAAACAAATACTTACATGGTCCTTTCCTTCAGAGATTTCTGTGATAAATTTTTCGTCTTGAAAATGGCTTTTAACACAAGCACTATCAGAATAAAATTCACCTGAAGACAAAATAAAAAGCAAACATCTAAAATAAAAAAAACAACTGGGAAAACAAGAACAACAACTATATTTCTTTAACTTATTGGTGTTTATAAACCAGGTATATAGGATTCGTTATTTGAGTTGTTGATACTTGAATTTAACTTACACATTTATAAAACTGAGTGCATAATAAAATGACCCTTTTCTACGAGTCTTATAGAAGTTCATATTAAATGACAATAAATGTCAGACTCTATTTATCACATCACTAAATTTAAGCGAAACATTCCGTTTTCACTTACAAACAAATGCTTCAGAAAAGACAGAGTGATTTAATAATACATGTTTGTAAAATAAAGAAACTGGAAATGAAATAGTAAAAAAGTAAAGTCATGTAATAAAAGATGATAAGAATAAGTATTATAAGTGTCCATTTTCTAGTTTCACGACTAAAATGAACTGTAGGAAAATATAATGGATGAAAATAAATCAATTTATTTTTACATGTATTCATGCCAGTCACAACATAAATACATATATATATACTAGTCTAGCTGGGGAAAACAATATGTCACAATGATAAAATAATGTAATATTAGGTGTAGTAACAACATACCAAAATAATCAAAAGGGCCGGTCCTACGAAAGCCCATATGAGTCCATCATCAACTGAAAGCCAGCATCTGAAATGTGAAAGATAATTGGAGTCAATACAAGCTGAGATATTATAGAAAATCACTAAGCCGATGCTATAATTTTTTTAAATGCTTGCAATGGATTTTAAAAGTTAAAAACAATGAAATTGGTGAAGACTTCATTTCTCTGAACCAATTCAACCAACGTAGGATTTACGTTATCATAAATGCAATGCAATATTGTTTATTCAATAGGAAATACATACGATTTATCGTTTCCATAGCCCTTTGTCTGAGTAACCGCTAAAGATATGCCAACTATTACAGCTGGCAGTACTGAAAAGGAAATGTGGAAAAAAAACTAACTACGAGAAAAAAGATGAAACCAAAGCATTGCAATATTCTAAAATTCATTAACTTAAAAAGAAACAATGTAATCATTGTTTCCTAAATTCTGCCATTACTCTTACAAGATAAACTTTTACTTAAGAATAGACCATAGAATAGAAAATAGATAAACATCGCTTGTAATGATTTAAATTGTATAAAGAGAAAGCTGTGACAAATAAAAAAACATCAGCATTTGAAAAAGCTTTCTTGTGAATATTTTGAGAGAAACAAGAACTGGACTAAATATTACTAAAGACATACACCAAGCTAATGGAAGTATCCATTTTAGTCTGGATTCAGTAGTGAACACGTATAGAACAACAAATGCTATTTCTACAGCCTCTGCCAACATTAGAAAAAAGACCACGAGATAAATGTACTGTAGCAATACCGCAATTGTTGTGCAGACATTCTGAAAAACACATATGTTATGATAAATACTTAATGTCATCTTAAAGCGTTGGTTTTTTTCTCTTGTTTTCGATGAACATTTATTTCCATTAATGATACCCATAAATGACTTTTTTTCCCTAGTCCCTCCTCATGTGTACGGTTTAGGGTTCATATTTCAAAAGTTTAGCTGTCGTTAGTTTTGAAATTGAAATGTCCACGCATTGTGTATCCTACCTGTTAGTCATTCATATACAGTGAAATTCTAGCTTGTCTGCGCCACTTATTGTTCTTCATTCTCATTGTTTAACAGTTTGTGGGCAACAATTTTCTCTAATATTGATAAGCAAATGCTAATAGAAGCTCATTTTTTATCTAACACAACAAGATATAACGTCGACATAACAGCTTGTGCTAAGCTAGTTGATACTATGACATAAATGCGTTCGGTGAACTCACCTCATTTGCTGTTCTATCAACACCGCCGAGAAATAGGCCGTACGAAATCAGCAAAGCAAAGCAAAGGTTCATCAGTATCTTCACACGATCGGATTTAACAAACCTGAATGCATGTAAAAACACAACAACAAATACCATACACTCTAATGAGTTCAAGGGATGCCATGATACTTTCTCGAATGATAAAGGAAAAGCTCATTGACAAGAACTTATGATGATACAATTGTTTCATTTTGAAACAACTAAGAGAATAGATTTTTTTATCAGAATCCATAAAGAAATGTTAAATTAAGTACAACTATCCAAGTATTCAGTATGATTTACTTTATGTAAGTAAACGGTCGGAGATTAATGATATAAAATTTATATCATTTCTTAGATCTGTTAGTTAGCAATTTCTACCAATCACACAAATGTCAAATTTGCAAGTGAAATGATCTAAATTTAATGTCTCTTTATTCAAAATGTGTAAGTTTTTCTTAGCAAAAATGAATGAAGTACTTTATCTAAACTGATAAGTACTTTAAATGTGTTGTGTCGCCCATACTTACTTCCAGTAGCATATATGTGTAAGCATCGTTATTATCAAACACAACATGGATATGGAACAGCCTACGATTGATATGATACGTATTGCTTCCGTTTCCACATTCTCCTACCAATTCGATAAAAAAAAGAATGCATTATTGATATCTTAAAATATCAATCTGTTACACATATTTTTCATCCAGTAGCCAGATCTTTTATATAACTGTTATGAAAATTGTGATTAAAGAAAGATGTAAGTACGTTAGGAAAAACCAGTTGTATAGCATTCGAACTCAAGGTCACCATAATACAATAAGAGCACCGCTAGGCGGAGCATTACATGCCCGAAAGTGATTTTTTTAATAAAGATGAAGCATTTGTAAGACATTTGAATTAAATAAAGTATTACCTCCTTCAAATATCAATCCTCCTATTAAGTTTGAATAATGTGGTCCAAATGGATCTTAAGTTATGCCCCGGAAACTGTTTTCAGTTTTAAGGTAATAGTGACCTTGTGACCCCAAAATCAATAGGGGTCTTCTACTCAATATGTTCAATCATCCTATGAAGTTTGAATATTGTGGACCAAATGAAACTCAAGTTATGCCAAGTAAACTGTTTTCAGTTAAAAAGTAATAATGACCATGACCTTTGACTTTGTGACCCCAAAATCAATATGGGTCTTTTACCCAATATGGACAATCATCCTATGAACTTTGAACACTGTGGGCAAAATGAAACTTAAGTTATGTTCCGAAAACTGTTTTCAGTTTTAAGGTAATAGTGACCTTGACCTTTGACCTTGTGACCCCAAATCAATAGGTTTATTTTTACCCAATATGGACAATCATCCTATGAAGATTGAACACTGTTGGCCAAATGGAACTTAAGCTATGCTCCGGAAACTTTTTTCAGTTTTAAATTAATAGTGACCTTGACCTTTGACCTTGTGACCTCAAAATCATAAGGGTCTTCTACCCAATATAGACAATCATCCTATGAAGATTGAACACTGTGGGCCAAATGGAACTTAAGTTATGCTCCGGCAACTGTTTTCAGTTTCATGGTAATAGTGACATTAACCTTTGACCTTGTGACCCCAAAATCAATAGAGGTCTTCCACTTAAAATGGTCAATCATCCTATGAAGTTTGAACACTGTGGGCAAAATGGGATTTAAGTTATGCTCCGGAAACTGTTTTCAGTTTTAGGGTCATAGTGACCTTGATTTTTGACCTTGTGACACCAAAATCAATAGGGGTCTTCTATCCAATATTGTGTGTTTTAATTTATAGGAGGAGTTCTATTATTTTATTAGAAACAATAATTATTTCATTTAAACAAAAACGGAAAAGCGGGAATCCAGGACAAGACTTCATCTTACGAGCATTTTAAATTTGAGTTCTATCTAAAATGAAACCAGTTTGCAGATGGACATAAAAAGATCCCTGAAGAATTTATCAGAACAAAGGTTGTTTTTATAGTTATTTGGAATTTGCGCGCACTCATACAAAAACATTTGATTAGTTTAAATTGAAGCTTATCTGAAGCAGCACTACTGCAGAACACTTTAAATTCGCGTTGTTAAAATGTAGTATTTTGTTCGCGTATTTTAGATTCGCGTCATTGTCATATTCAAGTCGAAAGTATTACTCATTTATAATAAGACAAGTTTTGCAATTTCTTGCTACAAACATATTAAATCACGATAACTTTGAACGAAGTTATTCGCGGAAAAACAAGATCTCCTGTATATAAAATAATATGATTTAATGTTGTTGTTTCTAAAAATATATTATATCATATGAGAGTTTTCACCTTACCTTTGTCCATGGACTCATTAAGATCGCAAAATTGGTTAAATGATCACATTCACAAACAGTTTCGTTATCATCCGAACGCTTCACTGTACACCCATCTTTCCCCCATAACACGCTGTGAATCGAGATAAATCTTTGAAAAAATATGTTCATTTTAAACTGTTTGTTTTAGTTTCACGATCTCTGGATTAAGAGACAGAGACCTTAGCCGCCAGTTTGACTCTCTATATGTTTAGCATTGTGTCTTAGAAGGTACTAAATAAATCAGTTAAAAAGATAAAATTTTGCATGCTCAGTTTGAGCTTGATCATAGATGGTATATGTTGCAGACTAACTTAACCGCCGCCTAGCACCGATTAAAGCAGAATTGTTAAACATTTTAAAGAACATTCGGAACATTAGAAAATAAAACAAAAGTATAACAAAAAAATGTGTAAATTAGAATTTACAAACATCTGCATAACTATGTATTAATACGGTAGTTATTATGTGTGTTTCGATGTGATACGTTCTTGCAATTTTGTGGCATTGACACTTGTTCCCAAAGTAAAATACTATCTGAATCCTAAACGAATTGACAATGGTCGAAACTTAATAAAATAGATTTTTGAAAGGGCGCCAGAGGTTATATTGTTTGTAAATATCAAATGATTGAGAGTGATTTTCTCACAGATCTGTATCAGGTTTGTATACCTTGATGCATTGCGGTAACTACATGTTGCTGATAACTGTTGATCAGTCTGAAAAGTAAAATAAATTATTACAATTGTTAGAGTCTCTTTTCTTTTCATTTTTTCATATATTTAATACATAAGAGCAAAAATAATATAATTTTAATGCTTTTAAAACAAGATCAACTGTAAACGTTCCTTTAATCCAACGATTTAAAAATAATTAAGGATAAGTTGCCTACGTTTTGATTGTTTACCATTTTATCGAAATGCTACTGCATCACTATTAATGCTTTTATATCAGATGCATTTATACAACTTATAAAGGTCAAAACCACAGCAACAGAAGGAAAGTTTTCCTCAGTAGATCACAACTATACAGATAATGACTAGGGATCCATTGATTATGATGTGATTTTCATCGGCAGAATGACACAGTCACAGCCGACATTCTACCGGTGAATACTGGATCATTAGTCAATAATGGTTTTATTATATCATCAGCATTAAATTTTTAAAAAAGGTCACGTATAACAAACCTAACAGGATAAACAAAACAGTAGCTTTGAACTGTTTATTCTGAAGCGCTAAATATTTCGCTCGTAAAAAGATAAAGTCAGGCGTTAAATGGCTGTGCGAAAACTGTGCAAGAATAATTGAAATATTGAAGTACTAATCATGGCGGTGTCTATTCTATCTTTTATTTTGAATCGAACAATATAACATTTATGTATTATATTACAGCATGCAACAATTAACTTTACATGTATGTTGTTTGATCATTAAATATGAGTATGATTCTATTTTAGTTCAAGAAAGTCAAATTCAGCCAGTTCTTATGATATTACAACCACTGTATATGGCTTATAGTTTGTTCTGTTGAGTACGGCGTGGACCAATAAGATCGCTGGTATTTTTAGATCATATGTAAATGCAAGACATATGACTGTGAAATAAAAGTAATGATATATACATGTTGTATCTATAAATTAGCATTTAGTAGCTCTTTCTTTCTAAACACATCAGTTCTGAAATATGAAAGTGCTCTATAGAAATGACAAAACATCCCAATTGTATATAATTGCCAAAATAGTTACATTAAGAATTATCTTGGTAATTCATGCATCAAACAATCCGTTTGAGTCTGACATGTAGAACTAAATTTCTGGAACTCAATCATCGTAATTAGCAAGAAAATTATAGCAATTAAATTAAACAAATTAAACAAGCACTTAAATATAGTGTATTGATGTATAAATGCATAGACATACGAGATTAAATGTAATAATATTTTGCAGGTAAAGTTTGTCATTTTGTATCAATAATTGGCATATAATTAATAAATTGTTAAATATTTCTTTTGTATTGTTATTAAAATACCCCAAAGTTTTGGAATGTTAGCGTTATATTGAAGCCTTCAACTTCTGTCCATCTGTCCAACTTTACTGACATAACTGACGAGCCGAGTTCTATGTCATTTCTGTAACGATAAATTCTAGTTGATAAATTCAGTTAATATTTTGCATATCTAAAAAATTTAAAAAAAAAATAACATTTTTGTTGATTTTTACATCAATAATGTCAATTCCTTTTTTTCAATTTCTATTTCATTGCCTAATTGATAAGATGTTTGATGTGAAATATTGTTTTCTAAAGTAATAACACCGTTGCATACGTGAAGAAAAAAATTTATACCTTAGTGGATATGGTACTTACCCACTAAAAGCTGTATTTATTGACATCATGCCACTTAAGTTTTTGTATAAAACGGCTGAATACGTCGTTGATCCTATGAAGTAGACAATATCAATACAAGTTTCTCCTTCACAATTTTAAGATATGCTTTGAGCCTCTGTGACAAAGCGGTTAAAGTACCCACTTTCAAATCACTTGTCTCTCATAACCCCTTAACGCTGTGTGCTCGAACGGATCGGACAGCAACTTAGGATTCTTTTATATGAGAAAGCTATCTAATAATTTCTTCTCACTCAGATGCCAGCTCATGCCTGACAAAAATATAGGAAGGGGCAACAGAGGTCTTCTTCAACCAGTAAAGCTGAAAAGTCGCCAAATGACTTTCACAGTGTCAGTATGGCTTCAATTCAAGCACTCAAACAAAGAACAAATTAAGTAAATCAAAAACGTTAGCGTTACAAAAACCAACAAACATTTTTTTGTAATTGGTATCTTATTGATTTAATTATTTTTTTAAAATAAATTCATACTTCGACACCAGTAAAACATTATCATAATAGACAAAAATGCCCTGTTTGTTTCAAACTCACGTCTTACCTGTCAAAGAAGCTCCGGGTAGATCCAAAGAAGCATTTTGTGATCCAGTAGGTGGAAACTTTATATTCGTTAAATTCTCACTGCTCTTTATTTCTAAAACTAAATATAAAAATCCAAAATGTCTTTAATTTCATTTCGACTTTCGAATATAGAAAAATACACGTGATCATTTTCAAAAGGAAATCATAAGCACTATTCAGATTGATGTTTTTAAAAGTCATATGAAAAACATCTAAATTACACGTTTAATGAAGAATACCATATCTACATTTCGTTCCAGATTGAATGCCAGTTGCATAATGTTCAAAGTCAGCAAGAGGTTTTACCATAAAATATGCTCAAGACATAAATATGTAACATCTAAATATGAAAATATATTAAAATATAGTATCTTACCTAAGTTATCAAATGTCTTTGAAAAGTTCTTCACTTCTCCAGTACGGCTAAATGATCTTGAAATAGCATCAGTGAAATTACTAATTACGTCTAAAACTTTTGACGCCCCAGATGGTGCCTAATTATATGAATGCGAATTTATAACTTGCAAAGCAATACAAAACATTATATGTTTACAGTGTCTACAGTAATTGTTGTCAGAAGTTAGGTCAAACGCTATCCTATTTTGAACGTCACTATTTTACATTTTTTCACAAATATAAATACAAGAATGTACATGATACAACAAGAAACTTTGGCAGTTGCAGATGAAAGTTAAATTAAACAAACATAAAAATTGCAAAAATTGTATCATTTAAAAAAACATAAATTACATTTGTATCAGTTTCGTCTTTTACATCATTTTAATATTCCATATTTACTGATTAATCATTCAGGAAAACAAGTTGAATCGCCCGGCTAAATATGAGCCTGAGCATGTGTTAAAATCGGCGTCAAAAACAAGATAAAAATATTTTCAGTATGCTTTTATGCATATAAAGATGCAATCAGTAAAATTTATAACCCCTTGACATTTTACTCACACGTTCTATATTCTATTTTGAACGTCCAAAACAATAAAACGTGTTTCTAAAAAAGTCTCAATGCTGCTCTTATTTTCGAAGTAACATTATATTTCATACAGTGCCAGTTAAGTCTATAATCCAGTTATTTTCAGACAGAAGATGAATGAAACGCAAAATTGCCATGTTCAACACAGAATCAATTATTATTTTATTTAGGAAAGAAATATTATAAATGATTATAAAATAAATCTCATAAATCATTTGAATTTGTCCTAGTTTTAAGTTTTAATTTAATAAAACAGAACAAACCTCTGACGACGTTGACGACTGGTCACCACTTGCTTGCCAGGACTCAGTATTACTTGTATCTAACAAGTTACTTGTAGTTTCAAAGAAGGACTGTAATATATGTCATACTGATCACAGTTATCGCAATACACATTGACTGTATATATATTTAGTGAATAATGATAATTGAACACGTTTTGTTGTCGAACAAGCATGCATTTACATTAAAAGCTTCATTTATTGATAACTTCTAAAAGTGTTAAATGATACTAAAATTGTAAAAAATCGAAGCCGATAGGTCCTTTATAACAAAAACCGAAAATAGTGCAGGCTTTGGTCAATGAATAAAAACGCCACAAACATTTTGGTTATTATATTATTATTATTATTAGAGCCAGCAGATAAAGCCTCTGTCACGAATGCAGTTGTGAAGCTGTATTGATTTAACCAAAGATGCTAACGCTTTTAAAAAAGTGTAAAAAATATATCTCTGCTGCTTACATATTACAAATGTTTGTTATAACAATTCGAATATATTGCCTGTATGGATGAACTATGTTGGTACTTTTGAGCTAATGACACATGCAAAAAATCATTGCGGAACGGGTGAAACCGTAGTACAAATGTATTTGAATTAACATCATAATATTTTGTTTGGAACATTTGAATACGTCAACGTAGAGTTTCCATGCGTGTAAAATAACAGAAACATTGTTTATTCAAACCCTTTCGAGAAATTATCATATGTGTTTGGAGAACATATATTTTACGGGTTGTAAATTTTATAAAAATATTCTTCGGATATGGCTTTATACCATTTTAACCACGTATCATCAAACTGCACTTATATATGAATATCGGAATAATCCGTTATGATATTCAACCTTGAACGAAACAAATGTACAACAAGCTCAACAAGCAATGTGTGCCTTACGAATATCTGAAATTTGGCCTTCTTGCTGAAATGTACGGAGATATATCTTTCCTGATGATAAACCAGAATGAGGCAAAGCGTAATACAAAGTTTGTCTAACAAGCAATACTTAGAAATAAAAGCGGGCAATTAATAATGTGTGTCACTATTTTTAGCACCGACTTATTGTTAACTGGCATAGTTTGTCTTAATCTATAAAGCCTAACTGACTAAAACTGTTAAGAGTTAAATACGAGTATATACTTTAATAATAATAATAATAATAATAATAATAATAATAATAATAATAATAATTTTACAAATATGTTACGCCTGGATTATCTGCAAGATTGCCTTGTTTATTTGTTATTGTTGTTGGTTTCCTTCTGTATTGGAAGCAAACTGAAATGTACGTTGGTCTGAAAGGCCGAGGAGGTTTTTTCAAGTTCTATTAAGCAAAACATTTTATTTAAGAAAAATTAAATAATTCTTTCACAAATATTACCGTAGAAAGACTGTCATTTATGGTAATGTTAGTGTAGTTAATATTTGCAATGACCCCTAGAGTTAACGTTACAGCTTCTAATTCACCACTATATGTTTTGTTGCTTTCTGTTTGATTGGTTAATGACGATAGTTGACCAAGTACACTTACTACAGTCTCGGTTGTCGGTTTTTCTTTTATAATATTTACCTAAATAACGAAATGTATCATACAATGTAGAATTGACTAAACTACTTTTTCACATTTAAGTAATTAGATCTGATGGAAAACGCGTTGCTTTTCATTGTTTATCATTAATTCATTTATCAAATAGAATGTATTGTTTGGGTAATATGCGAAATAGTAAGTATAATTTTCTTCAATCTATTGTCTTATCAAGTCTTTACAACTAAAACAGAATTTCTAAACAGAATATAAACTGAATTAGTTACACTTTCAGTAATTTCCTCTAGCGCCTTTCTAATACAGTTGTAATGAGGTAACAACCACTCCCCTTCTGTTGAACACTTTCTCGTTACATAATTAGACAAATCTATAATAATCAAATATATATATGTGTGAAAACGACAAAATAAAATAATAATTAATAACGACATGGTCATAAAACATGTTTAGTTGGATTTTTTAATGTCCTACTATTTAGATATGTGATTGTTCTACTAATTTCAATCTTATCAACTTTTTATCAGAAAATATCGTTCAGTAGGAATTTCAGAATTATATTTTATTTTAATTATTGTATCGTTTCAAGAACATGCGTACCTTCCTTTATTTTGGAACATGGGAACACTCGTGTTTCGCCTGGATTGGTTGCATTCCAAACCTGTCCATGGCTGTCTGTGTTTTTTTCACACGGACTTGCTATTTTGCTTGGAGCTGAAGTATGAATTTCATTCTGCTACATCTGTATTTTTTTTAGAAATTGAGTGTTATGAAAAAGAGAGGGAACTAATCCATACGTCAATATATATATTGATAAACTGTTTTCTGCATGTAGATTGTTTTTATTAACTCCAACAGTTTATCAGTAAGTTTGTAAAGCTTTTGTAACATGCACGACACGGTTAAAGTCATATGATGACGTGAAAAAAGGCATCAGATGTTTATCCATGTATTGCGCTGGTCACAAGTTGACACCTTTGTAACTGGACTGAAGTTTGTCTTTGCAGCAATGAAAAAGAAACTCTTTGTGACTTATTGAATCATCATGGATTTTGTAACTGCATACATGTTTGGTTAAATTGAATTTGAAATTCTAATTCGGTTTAGCATGCTCATCCAGAGTTCATCATATATGAACTAACTTACCTTTTATGCATTTAGGTGCACTTCCACTCCATTGTCCAGACTTCAGACATACGCGAGAACGATAGCCTTCTAATATGTAATCGCTTCGACAAGAATAGTCTATGACTGAATCAACTTTGTATGAAGTATTTGAACCTAAAATTGTAAGATGACCCGTGACGTTTGGGCGTCTGCAGTCTGGAAAATGAAATAAGGGTAGAAACATGTTGAAATATATAAATTGTCATAAATACTGAGTATAAATTAAGTTGTAAGTATCTTTATACTGGACAAATTATAAAATATTTAAGCGCGCGCGGTTGCAATAAATGTTCATCCTATTGCATAAACAAAAGGATTGAAATACATATAATTATATTCATGCATTGGCATTTGAAATGGTTATCATATAGCATGGTTGTAACATCGATTGTTTTTAACCCTCGTTACAAAAGTAGTATCTATGTACACAACTGTTGCCAAGTTATCAAATAATTTCCATTTTAAGCATTACACCTATAATGTAGTACGAAATTCTTTAAATAAATGATATAATCGTATATAAACGGGTGTTTGCTAAATAACAAACCCTAAGTGGCCCGAGTTTGATAAGCAAACAGCCGTTTTCTTTCAAATTATTTCAAACAAGCCGAACAACGTCAAAGAATCGAGAACAATTCGAAACTTAGATATTTACATAGTGATGTACATTTTCGTACAATATTATATTGAACAAAAAAACAGTATCGTTTTAATTTTTTACTGTTAATTGACATGCAAAATATGATTGATTATGTTTGTATTTAGATACCAGACCAGCGAAATTATGAGAGTTTAGAAGAGTGCTTTTCACTCTTGATTTAATCCAGTTATATTAGGCGTAGATTGTTTAAAGCTATAAATTTGCTCCAAAAATGTTGTTAGAATTTTACAAAAAAATGCTTCCAAATTGCTTGTATAAATAAATATGGTTATAAATTGCATTAAAAGTAAATGGCGCACAAAAAAAATTATTACAAAAGGGATAAAAGCCTACTTAAGATAGCAGAATAATATTTTATCCCGGGACATTTTATTCTGTTTACGTAAATATGCATGTGTGCTTTAAGATCCTGTATGTTTTGTGATTGATATTGTTAACAATATCTTGCAAAAAATTATATATGTAAATAATTATGCAAATAAAACAATTTTCAAACATCGAAGAATATGTAAAATGTGTAATGCAAATATTTTGCATATTTAATCAATAAATTACATGCATCATTTCTTATTGAAAAATTTGACTTGAATTCTAATAACCTCCCTTTTTTACATGGAATGTTTAATTGGGTAATTTTTTTATAAATAATGATTATTGTAAATTACCATATTGACAAATCTTAATTTGAGCTTCATATTTATGAAATAAAGCCATGAAAGGATTGTGTTACAGGATCTTTAATAACAGAGACATCTTATGTGACAACTCTTTCGAGAACTGACAATAAACATTATGGGATCAGCATATTTTTACTTTTGAGAAATTTGGTAAAAATATTTCTAAGTCATAAGATATAGCATTTTACCCTTTAAAGTTACCAGAAGTGTCATTAGTACTTATGGCATTATCTGTTAATTCTTGAATACTCATGCCTTTTGACATTTTATTCTCTCGTGAGGTTTTGTTAACAAATATGTTTTGTAAGTTTGTAGATCCAAATCTTATAAATTATTTCATACAATCCATGCACGCATTCATTTGAATGAAAACAATATCAACCTAAAGTTTTTACTTACATACAGGCAAGCATGTTATTGATGTATTGCCATTCCAGGTTGCTTTTTCTGAACATATAAATGTGGCACTCGTGTTTCCATTTGAAAAAGAATATCCAACTTTGCATTTTATCAAGGCGACGCTTCCAAAATTTGTTGAATTCTTCGGAATGTATGTTGTGTTTTCACTGTTATTGATAGATAATCGAAGAGGACCACAATCTATAAGGTATACTCTCATAATGAAGTTCATAAAAATGAAATTTTATTCTTCAATATTTATTTATATTAAATGGAATACAAATAAATAAAATATAGAACATATTCATAACAATCGAGCGTGTGCAAAAATAAAATTGTTGTTGACAAAAACAATCTATAAGGTATAATCTCATAATGAAGTTCATAAAAATGAAAACGTATTCTTCAATATTTATTAATATTTAATAGAATACAAAAAAATATAAAATATAGAACATATTCATAACAATCGAGCGTGTGCAAAAATAAAAGTGTTTTTGACAAAAACATAAAAGTTATTACATATGTAATATGTTAATATTAAAACGAGTGAACGTTAAGTTTTATATTAAGGTTATTTAGACAGCTGCCTTATAAAGAGATGTATCTGACCATTCTAATGGTTGAAGACTAAAGAAGAACGAACCTACTGGAAGACACATTGCTTGGTCTGTTGACAACGTACCCCATGTACCGTTCGCCTTGCAATGAATGAATTCATTACCAAATATTTTATATCCTGGACGACAAACATATTTGGCGACAGATCCGTTTTCTTCTATATAAACATCCCCAAAAGGAATCTCTGGTGGTCTGCCACAGTCTAAACGAAAGATAACAGTTACTGTAATGTTTTTGATGAAATACTTTTTAATACGAAAATCGTTTCTTAAATAGAACTTGCTTATGATATTTGTTTACAAAGTGTTAAAATAAGTAACACAGTGATTAAAAATCTTGTTGATTGCAAAATTTGATAATATATTATGATAATTTTATAAAAATAATGTACCTGGTTTTATCGTAGTCGAAGTCATCATTGATGTTGACGAGCGGGTACTTGTCGGTATTGTCGTGCGTTGTTCTGTTGAAGTACTTGCTGTTGAAGAATAAGTGAGGTCACCAGCCGTCGAAGAATGTGTCGTTGATGTGCTTAACTCTGTTGAGTATGTTGGTGTTAAATCTGTAGTAGATGTTGACGATTGCGATGTCGATATATAAATCGACGAAGTTTCAGTGGGTGTTGATGTCGTGGGACTTTTGGTTGATTCTGTTGAGGTTTGTGTTGTCGTTGTTATTGTTGTTGTTGTTGTTGATGTTGTTACTGTTTGGGAAGTTGTCGCCGTCGATGTCGATGTTGTCAGTGCTGATGTTGTAGTACCTATTGGTGTTGTAGACGACTCTGTCGCAGTTTCTGTTGTAAAAGGCGGTGTTAATGTCGTGTTCTCTGAAGATTCTGTTGCATTTTCTTTTGTAAAAGGTGGTGTTGAATTTGTGCTCTCTGAAGATTCTGTAAAAGTTTCTGTTGTAAAATGTGGTGTTAAAGTTGTGTTATCTGAAGATTCTGTTGATGTTTCTAAGGTCGATGAATCGATCGAAATTGTAGTTGTGGGCTCGGTTGATTGTGTCGTTTCTATTGTTGTTAAATCAGTTGGGTTCATAGATGACTCAGAAGATGTCATATATATTGTCGATGATCCGTTCAATGTGTTCGTTGCTGACTCGGTTGATGATAAAGGGTTTTCGGTATTTGAGAAAGTCCATGTCTCAGTGTTCTCTGTAGATTCTGGTGATGTTGTTGTCATGGTTGATGAATAAGATTTTGATGATGTAGTTGTTGACTTGATCGATAATGTAGTGTTTCCGGCTAATGAATAAGAAACTGTTGAAGTGTTCTCTTCAGGTGTGGTTGATGTTGTTTCTGTGGTCGATGAATCAGTTGAAAGTGTCCTTGCTGATGTTAACTCGGTTGTTGTGGTTGTGATCTCGGTAGGTGAATTGGATATTATCATAGTGGTCTCTGTCGAATTTGTGCTGGTCGAGGTTGACGTTGATGACTCTGTATATGCTGTCGTGTTCTCAGTTGTTAAATAAGGTATAGTCGTAGTGCTTGTTGATAAATCTGGTGATACCGATGAATCATTAAATATTGTAATTGTTGATTGAGTTAATGACACATTGCTCTCTGTTGATGATGCTTCAAGTGTAGTCGTTGGTGTTGACGATGCTGTTGATGATTTAGGTGTTATTGGTGTTATCGGTGATGATGTATTTGTCGATAGTATAGGTGATGTGGAGGTGTTTTGTGGACTTGATTCAGAAGACGTTGATAATGAAAATGATTTAGATATTTCTGTCGTTGATGAAAAGGTTGGTGAGACGTCCGTGGGTAATACGGATGTTAAAGAAGAGTTAACAAACGATGTTGATGATTGTATTCCCGATGACACTGAGTTTGTAGATGCATTTGTAGTTGGTGATGTTGCCGCTGAATATGGCATAGTCGTCGTTGTGGAAGAATAACCTATAGCTAATGACAAAACTGAACGTATTTAATTACGATTTGCACAAAGTTATACCTACTTGTTTAAATAAAAAGATATGTCATACAACAGAATTTCTTTCTTGTTGGTATTTCTGTAGAAGTTTCAATTTCTCAAACAAATGTAGAACTCTCTTATTTTATATAAATAAGTAAAATTATATAAGTTGCAAATACAAATTGAAATGCTTTAGCTTGATGGCTAATAGTTATTATTCTTAAAGTTTTTCATCGGCCTTCAATAGAGCACTATGCGTTATGTTTACACTATGATTAAATGTTCGGTATGTTTTGGATTATGTAATGAACTTATTTATGCAATGATAATCCAGCTAGTATAATGACGTTTTATTAACATTGCAGTTATCTATAGTTACGCACTAACGCTCGTAAAGTTTAAATAGGATTATCAAATGTCGATTTGCTCATTAAATTGTGAAATGTACATGATCTGTTAAATCAATATACTTAAATTTAATTATTCAGAATTGAAATATCACGGGTGTACTCTCCGGGTGACAGATAAATGATTTATTTGTGAAAAATTCATCCTGATCAATATACAATATTCAAATTTATTCACTTGACTTATATATAAACAAATCTGAATTCATATTGAATATCAATATTAACGCAAATGCGTTAAACAATAAATGATGATATGATTTTAACAACCCCCTTAAAAGACACAATTTATTGTTTTCTATTTACACTAACATACCTAAGCAAACTTGATCGCATGCAGACGAAAATGGTTTCCACACTCCGTTTTATTTCTGGCTTGATAAAAGCATTCTTGAGATTTTTTCATAAAATTATTTATATGGATAGAGTTCGTTCGGTTTGTTGCTGTATTTAAAAATATTAAATAGAGCTAACAAATGAAATATAGACCAAACCAATTACATGTAGCTATGACCCGATCAATCAGCTGGATAAAGAATGATTGACTTGTAATAAATTTATCTTATTATACATTCAATATTCTATATAGTGATTTTTTTTCTGTATTTCACGTGTTTAAAACAGTAATTATGCGTCTAATGTACATAAGAAATAATGTTTGCGTATTGTGTAAAAATAAACAAACAGCATCCAGGGTAAACAAAAATAAAGTATGCGTCACATGAAATTGAAACATATATCAAATCTTTAAGGACTAAACCTTTTTTTTTTTTAAAAAAATAAACAAACAGAAAATTCACTAAAAATTATCAGATTGAACTAGGTTTGTAGTTGATATATACCAATAAAAACAATAACGACAGCAAAACTGAGAAAATAAGAAAATCTAATTAGAAATATATATTGAAAAATCACGCTAAGACTGTTTTTTTTTATTTTTTATACATATAATTTTATAAAACAGAAAAAGATAATTTTTAATCTTACCTAAATATTGAATGATAAAGACTAAAACACTGGCAAACAAATCCATTTTTATTGTTCAAAGGATATAAAGGGTTTATATTGTCCAAAGCCGCTATCAGAGCACCAATATGCAATCATTTCATTAAAATGCAAAGTGTATGTTTTATTATCGTACTTTAGCTTCACAACTATAAATCACGGGTAAGAGGTATTTGCTTAGGTTTACTCAAGATAACATAAAAATCTCGCAAAGCTTTATATTTTGTCACTGCATTAAAATAGTTCGCTTCGTTCTTTATGTCAGAGTATGAAATAAACGTTTATATTTTTTATGATATTTGTTATCTTTTTATTTTACTTATATATACATGTATATTGATCTGAACTTATCTTACAAAGTAATAATTGGTTTCATAAAATATATTAGCCTTATTTAATCAGCATTTAAAACGATAAACGATGATTCAATATTAAATATAGTGATGAACATGGCAAACATATTGTAATAAAGGGATAAGCATGGGAAATGATTCAATAGTTAATACATTATTCAGCATAGAAGACAATTCAGTCTTTTTGAAAAAACAATGTCATTATAAAAAGATATTAAAAAAATCAATTTGTTCAGGATAATCAAATATATTTAATAAAATTTTAAGGCTGTTAAACGAACCGGAATTCAAGATGAAATTAACATCCGATTTCAAAATGGAAATCAAATGATTTTCGAAAACGTCCAAGGATGATTTAAGAAAAAAGTGTTAGCATAAAAAAGAGACAATAATTTTTATTGAAAATGGGGCTTTACGGATAGCGATAATATATTTAAATAAATATGATGACTGTACAAATGATCACAAGTAAAGGAATAGATCTTAATTACATTGCTACGTAAAGCGTAGAAACACAAATCAAAACATGCAAATAATGTTTCTAAAAAAATAATACTACTTGAAACCAACAGTTGAAAAAAAATATAAGCTGACCTCTTTGATATTTATAGTATTATACTTAGTCTATAGAAATAAGCTTGAACTACTTATTCGTTTTCCATATCATATTGAATGAGTAATATATACTCTGTGTCTGGTTTGGCACTTAAGCTGTATAGATTTTTGTCAGTTCGCGAGTACATAAAGATTGACCAAACTCTAGATACATGTTAATATACTTATCTTTCTCAACAACTGTTTTTTTATTTTTTCATCGCCGATTAAAACGTAAAATAAAAGTTAGTAAACGCGTTGTCTAAATTAACTATTTGAGAGCTTTACTGTGTTTGCATTACGCATTTATACAATGACCCATATATCAAATTTGCAAGGACTATACCTTTTTTAAAAAAAATACACAAACAGAAAATTCACTGGGGTTATTATTTTTAAAATTATCAAATCGAATTAGGTTTGTAGTGGATATATACCAATATAACCTCAACTACAGTAAAACTGGGAAAACAAGAAAATCTAATGAGAAATATATTGAAAAATGACGTTTAGACTTCCGTTGATGTTTTTCTTAATTGCTTATACATGTTTTCTCGGTGGATATCTTTTTATAAAACAGAAAAAGATTAATTTAATCTTACCTAAATATTGAATGATAAAGACTAAAACACTGACAAACAAATCCATTTTTATTGTTCAAAGGGTATAAAGCGCTTATATTGTCTAAAGCCGCTATCAAAAAACCAATATGCAATCATTTCATTAAAATGCAAAGTGTATATTTTATTATCGTACTTTAGCTGCACAGCTATAAATCACGGGTACGAGGTATTTGCTTAGGCTTACTCAAGATAACATAAAAACTCTCGCAAAGCTTTATATTGTGTCACTGCATTAAAAATATTTCGCCTCGTTCTTTATGTCAGGGTTTGAAATAAACGGTAACATGTTTTGTGACATTCCTAATCTTGTCATTTTGCTAAAATATATATTGTCCTTGAAAGTATCTTAAAAAGTAATAATTGGTTTCATAAAATATATTAGCCTTATCTCAGCAGCATTTAACGATTCAATATATTTAATAAAGTGATTAGCATGGTAAACGAACAAATATTATATTGTAATGGATAGTGCATGGAAAATGATCAAATAATTGATACATTTTTCAGCATGGAGGACAACTCGGTTTTCTTTTCATAAATTTGTCATCATACAGAGATCATTTATATTTAAATAGTAAATTGTTCAGGATAATCAAACATATTTAATAAAATTGTCAAAAGAACCAGAATTCATGAGAAATTCGTCACCCGATTTCCTTGATACATTTGTTAACAATTTGGAAATCAAATATATATGATTAATAATAGATCAGCACCAAAAACGTCCAAGGATGATTTTAAAAAAAAGTCTTCAGCATAAATAAGAGTCAATATTAAAGAACTTTGCTACGTAAAGCGTAAAAAACACAAATCAAAACATGCTTATAATGTATCTAAAATAATTCTACTTGGAACCGACAGTCGGAGAAGAAAATATAAGCTGGCCCCTTTAATATTCATATAATTATACTATCGAAATTAACTTGAACTACTTAATTCGTTGAATGAGTAAATTATATACTCTGTGTCTGGATTGGCACTTAAGCTGTCTTAACAAAATTTTTGAGATTATGATTATTTTGTTAAAAGTAATCGATCAACTTACGGTCTAGGGTCTTGTCAGTTCGTAAGGACATAAAGATTGACCAAACTCTGGATAAATGCTTACTTACATGTACTTATCTTTCGCAAAAACGGTTTTGTATTTTTTCATGGCCGGTTAATACGTAAAAACAACTTAGTAAACGGGTTGTCTTAATCTAGAGCTTTACACTTTTTGAGGTTTGAAAACATAATGACAAGGAAGTAAAAAGTTATATATTAGCCCTTGAAAATACAAGATTACACATAAGAGAGTGTTTATACATATTTTAGATTTTTCAAAATGTTTATGATAGTTGGAGATCTATGAACAATTAATAAACTAGATTTATTCAAATAGTTTGACACGTGTGCCGATCCAATCAGGTTATACTGGCACTTTTATCATTTTCTAAGTAGCAGCACTACTTGAAGTTATTATCTTTTTTTATTTCTTACTAAATTCAGCACATTTTGTTGAAAGTCTGCTCAGGACCGTCATAGACTTGCAGGATGATATTGCTATATATAGTTAGCACAAATAGGTACCTATTACGGCTAGGTAATAGTTTGACAAAATGAAAACAAAAAATAGACGTTTTGCACAACTAAATGTGTGAGCGAATCGACTGAGTGTAAATGTTCACAATTATTGACGTCAAACTTGCTTTGTCGTTTGCTTGTTTCACGAATGCGGTAAATGTTAAACGAAATAATTGGAAACTTTGAAATTCAATTTAATAATTTCAAGTGCAATATATACGCGGTTACGTGGTATAGGCAAAATAGTCAGGAAGGCCGATAGGGACATTGCAACTTAATACATTCATCAATTCATCAATACAACTCACGAAGTCACGATTACAACATCATGATTGTGAGATTTCAACCCATTTAATTAGTAAATTCACTATTATACCGTTATAAATGCACAATTTCAAAATATTAAATTCATGATTGTAACTTTAAAAAATACATTTAAACTTCACGAATTCACAAGAACACTTCATGTATGTAATGTCACAAATTCAATGAACGTAAATTAATAAAGTGATAATGATCTGTGAATAGTGAGTTCATGGTCATGAAGTTGTTGAAACATGAGTGAATGAAGTTGAAAAAGTGAATTCATCAAGTTGAAATCGTTAATTCGTGAATTAAAACCATAAATTTCTGAATTTCCAATTTAAACAACTGCTATTTATCAAGGGAACTATTTCAGATAATCCACGTAGTGTTGACACAAAATGACAAAACATGTAACTATGATCGCGCAGTTTGGCGATAATCAGTGACTCATGTTTATGGAACGCCTTGACTGTCTTATGTTATCAATGTTTTTGCTATCTTGTGAAACGATGATATTATTTTGTCATTTAAGCATATTATCATGTGCAATTTACATCATATCTTGTCTAAAGACAATGCTGACTTGTTCAAACAGCATGTTAACTTGTCAAATAATCATTATGACATGTGCAGACAACATGTTAACTTTTCAAAGTATCATGATGACTTGTGCAAACGACATGTTAACTTGTTAAAATATCATGATGACTTGTGCAAACGACATGTTAACTTGTCAAGATTTCATGATGACATGTGCAAACAGCGTGTTAACTTGTCGAATTATCGTGATGACATGCTCATAATACCTAAACAATTTAATATGTGTTTTGCACAAGTCATCACGATTCTTCGACAAATTAACATGTTGTCTGCACAAGTCATCATGATACATTGACAAGTTAACATGTCATTTGCACAAGTCATCATGATACATTGACAAATTAACATGCTGTTCGCACATGTCATCATGAAATGTTGACAAGTTAACATGTCGCTTTCACAAGTCACCATGATACTTGGACAAGATGGCATGTTGTTTGCACATGTTATTACGATGATCTGACAAACATTCTGTTTGCACATGTCATCATGAAATTTTGACAAGTTAGCATAGCATTTGCACAAGTCATCATTATATTTGGACAAGTTAACATGTCGTTTGCACAAGATATCATGACACTTGGACAAGTTAACATGCTGTATGCACATGTCATAACGATAATTCGACAAGTTAACATGCTGTTTGCACATATCATCATGAAATTTTGACAAGTTAGCATAGCATTTGCACAAGTCATCATTATACTTGGACAAGTTAACATGTCGTTTACACAAGATATCATGACACTTGGACAAGTTAACATGCTGTATGCACATGTCATAACGATAATTCGACAAGTTAACATGCTGTTTACACATGTCATCATGGAATTTTTACATGTTAGCATGGTATTTGCACAAGTTATCATGATACTATGACAAGTTAACAGTACGTTTTGACATGTCAGTATGATACAAGATAACATGTCATTTGCACAAGTCATCACGATTCTTTGACAAGTTCACATGTTGTCTTCACAAGTCATCATGGTTATTTGACATGTTAACATGCTGTTTGCACAAGTCATCATGATACTTTGACAAGTTAACATGCTGTTTTCACATGTCATCACGATAATTCGACAAGTTAACATGTCGTTTTCACAAGTCATCATTAAACTTTGACAAGTTAACATGGCGTTTGCACAAGTCATCATGACACTTTAACAAGTTAACATGCTGTTTGCACATGTCATCACAATAATTCGACAAGTTAACATGTCGTTTGCACAAGTCATCCTTACATTTTGACAAGGTACCATGTCATTTGCACAAGTCATCATTATACTTTGACAAGTTAACATGTTGTTTGCACAAGTCATCACGATACTTTGACAAGTTAGCATGTTGTCTGCACATGTCATCATAATAATTTGACAAGTTAACATGCTGTTTGTACAAGTCAGCATGTTCCTTTGACAAGACATGATGTAAATTGCACATGTTAACATGCTCAAACGACAAAATAATATCATCGTTTCACAAGATAGCAAAAACATTAATAACATAAGACAGTCACGGCGTTCCATACATGTCCGTGTAGTTTCATTGAACGTGTAATAAAGCTGGATAGTAACGCGTTGATTTATAATGTTAACTCACATTCTTATCGGATAAATTTAATCTATGTTCGGTAAAAAGAAAGTCTAAATATTGTGTATGTACATATTTACATTAAAAAAACTCCATTAAAGGAGGTCCAAAATCCTAAAATTACAATGTTTCAATTTCGTACAAAGATCAACTGTGACACTTAAACAGAAAAATATGCAAAAGATAATTAATAAACATACATAAAACTAATTGAAAATCGTATATTTGTGCTATTTTAGCCTGACCGAAGTTTTGGTTCGTTTTTCACAATTTGAATGATTAGTTTGGAAAATTAAACGTAGTGAGTAGAAACTTATTGGGTAAGACCTACATCAAGCTTTAAAAAATATTTTAGTCCAATCATGTAAAAAAGGCCCAGTGAAGTCTGGTTAATGTTTTCTAACATTTCGTTTAAAATAGCAATGAATACAGACCTGCTGAATATTCTTACTGTTCTGATGACGCATATAATTTTTTTGAAATGCCCCTTTGTTGATCAACTGATAGTCATACTAAAATCGATTAAATATAATAATACCCAAAAGGAATTTTAATGCAACAGCTAAAACGTTTAATAAATTGTTTTACAACAAAATACATTATTTTTTCAAAATATTAGAGCATTTGATGACAGGGGCCACAGTGGTGACAAAATAAATCACTTTTAAGTGTTATTTCTTAAATAAGTGTGGAATATTTCTTTTTTTTTCTTTTTAAATACATGTGTAATTTTATATTAATTTCATTGTGATGCTTTAAAGTAAGTCCTCTTAGGTCCTAAAGCTTTACGACATGTATTTTTAGTTCAGCTAGGGCACATAAATGTATACAAGGAGAGTAATTAATTTTACTCAGAAATGAATTGACAATCATATTTTTTGTGCTACTCGTAGCCCGATTTGAGAGCGAAAGGAGCGTTAATATCAATCTTCTTTTATTACCTGCATTCTTAATAAATCTCCAATATTTATTTGATGGAAACAATGAGAAATCATACTATTAAATTTATGTGCATACGAACCATTTTAATTTCAGTTACAAGTAACTAAGAGTCAATCATTACTTTCTTTATCTCGCTGACAGTATATTCTACTTAACGCTGTAACAAAATAATTACAAGCACATACATGTCTACTTCACAATTGTTGTGCAAAATCTAAAGGAAATTGATAGTATCATATACCTTTTATGCTTTATTGAAGATTTTTTTTTCAAACTCTTATTAACAATTATATTTAAACAACACATTTTATACTTAACAGTTTTAGTACTATTCTGCTATGATGCAAAATATACATACACAATATGTTATTGTAAATTTACTATAATGCCGGATGGAAGTTAAATGTTAACACAATTTTATTTAGGAAAGGTAACAAAAAATGTAATGTTTTGTTGCATCTTATTATCTTAAGGCCTACGATAGAAAGAGATTCTTTAGATAGACAGTGCATATGGTAATATAAAAATTTTTGCATAACGCGATTTGCAAAAAAACTTTATATTTACATAGAAATAAATTGTCTATGAAATCTAAAAATGTAATATACCTAGATCCCATAAATGAGCTACAATAACGCCGTCGTTACTGGCTTGAACATTTTTTCCTCCTCCCATTCCATTTGCTATACAAATCAAAGCACCATTAGATGTCCCGCTTCCTGGACCAGGCTGCCAACAGTATATATCATAGTTATCATATGCGTAAACAAGTCCACCATAGCTACAACCAGCGGCCGTTTTAACCTCGTCGTAAGCCGAATTTCCATTACCAACAAACCGGAAACCTGAATTTACTCCAGATGTTGCTTGAACCTAAAAATAATGAGTTACAAACCCTAAAATATTCATTTGACTATATAAATAATTCGTTTACAGTCTTTATGTTCTGGTTGAGTAAGATTTGTATGATATGTTTCGTTATAAAGACTTTGTTTCTAAGATTCAGCATATTTGTATTAGTCATTATATTTTATTTAGGGAAACAAAATGTTACATGAAATAAACATTCTTCCTATTTTACATAGATTATCTTCTGATCAACAATTAAAAAAAAAAGTTATTTTCATAGCCACAATGTTTTTTATTACCCAAGCTTTAACAAAACTTCTATTGATATCGATTTTTCTTATTCTTAGATTTAGACCAAGAGGAAACGTAGTTTGATATGTAGACGACGTAGTTAACGATGAATTCCTCCATGCATACAATTCCAAAGTTCCATTCTTAACAGCATCAAAATTCCAACCATCTATGCCAGCGAATACATCTGCAAAAAAATGCATTATTAATAGAGAGTTAATTTACCTTCTTCCGTGCATTAGTATATGATCTGCAGAAGCACGAAATAGGGTGATCAACACTATTCTGACATAAAGCATACATTCCAGATCCGATGTTTCCGTGTTTCATTTATTAATAAAGACACAATTGCTTGTGCCATTATCTCCAAGTTCTATCTATACATTGTATTAATTAATCAATTAATATCTTAATTGAAATTCATAACTATTTTATCATTTAAATAGTTACTGCAAACTCCATCCAGAATCACATTCTTAATTAAACTTAATTGACCTCAATTTGATAATCATTCAATACTAGATCATAGTAGGTGATAATGAATGATTTTAACTTGTTTATTCTGGTCAGTTTTAATTGATAACACTGATATCAGGATTTTGCTTAATTTAGAATGAAATTGTAGTGCTGCAGTCTGGACATTTTTAAAAGGTATCATTTAGAAATTCAGGAACCAAAGCACAGGTTAAAACAGTTTATTGAAATGTACACGTTAATTTCCAGAAATTGACTATTTTTGACACAGTGCATGTATAGGTTAAAGTAAAAGTACTCGTTAAAAGATCTACATACATAACTGTGTCCATTAAAATTTTGTCAAAATGTTGGCATTGTGTTCATCAAAAGAAATATAGATATATAAAAAAATATGTGGATACATTTTTAAACCTAAAAATCGTTTAATTATGATTTAGGACTTTTGCTGCTGAGAATAATATTTGTTTCGTTTGCGCAGATTTTTTCTTTCTAAACTTTGAATCAACCTTATCATCAATTTAAATATATATTGTTATTATTTTTACCGTCAATATTAGCAATATTTGTTTCATTATTATCAAATTTATTATTATCAGTGTTATTGTTCTCTTTGCCCTATGTCATTATTAGTACCATCATTAACATTATCATCATCATCATCATCATCATCATCATCATTATTATTATTATTACTATTATAAATTTTATTTCCATTATTAAACCTAACTTAAAGTAACTTACAATCAGCTTCAGACGTCGGTGCCCAAACTCTAATAGTTTCATTGCTAAATCCGTACACAACAAAAGCGTTCTGAGTTGAGTTGCTGTCATACATTCCCAATGAAGAACCTATCAGTATAATTAAACATACATTTAATTTAAACGCGAATGGTATCTTATCAATGATTGGTTTATAGAACTGATACAAGATTTAAAATCAGAAACCACATAACTTTAATTCGACGAAGGTCGCATCTAAGACTGACAACAAATATCAGTATTTGCAAAGATGATTTTTAAGTTGTTTGTACAGATACAGTTTTCACGTTCACTTATGAATTGCATAATGTTCACATGTATTGATTCTTTAATATATATCTTCTTTTGGGGGCTGAATTTTTTAAAGACCTAATCAATCGGATGTGTGTATTTTTAGGTAGAAGTCATTATTCTGAACACACGACAGATATATTGGCATCCATATTAACCTCAAAAAACGTTAATATTTAATTATTTTCAAGAACAACCTTTTTTTATATAAATAACCACAAAAAATTGTTTGAAATGTATATTTAAATTTATCCATACAGCGTTCTTTATAGAAAGATAACTGTAGAATGCTGTGTCATTAGGTTCTTTTAACGCAAACGCTACGTGAAGTCAGAATTAGTTTCAATATATTTATTCAGACTATTCATCACTTACCGAAACATACTCATATGTTGTAACACTATCTAAACTAATAATTTAAAAGACAGAAAATGTGTCTTAATTCGGTATATTTGCAAAATTGATAAATGGCACTACCAAGAGAATTCCTTGTCGGATTGTTTCAAATAATTTAGACCATCTTGTGAAAAAACGTTTTGAAAAATCTCATTGTTAGTGTTTTTATGAGAACAGTGTGTATATCATGTCATACAAGGGACTTTTTATAACATCATATCAAGTTTTAAAAAGGCATACTTACCAACAGAATCAGAATAGTAATCAGGATATGTTTCCGTAGACGATGGAAACTTAGTTCTTGATATCACCAATGAAGGATAATCACCTAGGCCATGGGATTCCTCAAAATAGTTGTCCTGAGCTTTAACAAAAATATTAATTTTGAAATAACATTGTTTATAAATATATACAGTTACTAAATAACGTTAAAGGTATCTGATGAGCTATCTTTGATGAAATTCAGAATACATTTTTTTAAATGACAAAATGATTTAAAAGGTAGAACATTCAATCAACGGCGGAATAAACCCATTTTGACCAATACAAACCACAAGACGAACATGTCATGTCAAATGTCAAACTGTATGAAAACATCTTTCTTATTTTGTAAATGGTGCTTAAAGCATTAAAGGTCAAATTCCAAGTTCCCTGCACAAATCTCGCTGACATATTTAATTAATTTTACAACAAGACAGATCTTTGTGCTTTCGAACGGGCAGAAATGGTTTCATTTTAATGCTTAAATATTTTAACTTTAGCAAAAATATTCTATGTACAGCAAACATTTGACAGAAAATGTCAATTGTGATAGAATTTCATCTCGTCTGCTTTTTGATATTCATTTATGGCCCATTATACCCCAAAATGCTTTTGATTTATTTTTTCAAAGCCCTAATATATGGTTTACCTCTATAGTTTTCAAACTTACTCATCGCCCAATGACCTGAATAATTTTTCTTCCGTTGAATGCTGGCAATTAGAACAGTTATAGCGGAATAGTACCTTGTATAGAAGTCAAATACTATTTTGCTAACCTTTTGCTACTTTTATGGCAAACAAATTCAAATAAAGAACAACATTCTTAAGGTTTCAAGCATCTTACATGCTCCAAAACCATTAAATAAAAATAATAAATCTCTAGATTGCCGTAACTTAAAAAAATAAAAATTTACTCATATAATGGGCCTTTAATAAATTGCTCTTAAATTTGGTACAAAATTAAATTTAATAAGCTTTATAAGACCGATTGGCTCCCTGCCAGTGTGTTATTAGGGGATGCGTTCAATGAATGCCACCCTTCCTTGTTGATACTTTTTTTTCATATTTTTAAACAGTTAAGACTTTAACTTGTATCAGTATTGCCTTTAACCATATGCAATACGCGCATCGGCGAAATACGTATTACTCCAGTTGTTGTAGTAATCTTTTTGTTTCAAAATTGTTGTCAATTTAAGAATCTATGAAATCAGATGAAAAATTATTACTCTGTCTTTTGTTTAATTTGCAATAAACTACAAAGAAAAGATACTGACTAGTTCAAAATCAAAGAATCAAAGATAATACTTTCAACATCCTTAAAGTACTCCTCTAAATCTACATTTGTTGTTGCTTTTGACAACTATTATACTTACAATGTGTTTTAAATTACCAAAAAAAAAAAACATATTGGTATTGTAAACGATAGTGTCATTTATATTTACAACCTGCAGATATGAATTGTCCTGTCTTTACGAAATCTGCGGGAGGCAGGGACGATTTTTTCCAAGCTCGAGCTCTGACATGAGCGAAATAAGAGTCTAGATCATATGGTCCATTCCAGTATGGTAATTGTCCTGGATTAAATATAATGTTTTCATATGTTTTCATATGTGCAAAATGTTTTCAATTATATCATCTTTCAAACCAAACCATAGAACGGCTGATTACGGGAAGAGGAGCTTGCAATATTTTAACAGGATTTGAAATAGGGTAAATGACGTCACATTTAAATATATACATGGATTTTCAATATCGTTCTACGTGTTCGGAAAAGCAGTTCGTAAATTGTCAAATAGCATATTCACACATAATAAACAAATATCAACTACTGTAACAGTTTGTCGTCCGATGAGCGTAATGAAAGCTTTTGACCATTTATCATGCGAAACCCAGCCAAAGGAGATAAATATTCTTTCCTGCAACACTTGTTTCCAACCCTTTCCAATTCAACTTTCAAGATGGTCACATCTTTTTACATACTGAGTTTTATTAGTCCATATAGATATATTTTACTGGAAGGTAAATACTTACCCATATGCAAATCCTATAAAAAAAAATAACGCAAAGCTATTCTATCCATAAGCAGCTTTTCTTAATGCAACCGTTTAATGAGTGCGTCAATTGTTCAAAGAATTTAAAATTCATAGTCTGTCATAAAGTATTAACAAGTGTTATTATTTCTAGAAAAAAGACTTTCATAGATCTTAAAACTTACATATTTCTAATTGGTTGTTTGTTTAGTATTCATATGTATGAAAGACGTATCCGTTAGGCAAAAATACAATCTTCTTACAAGCTTCAGAATACTTAGAGAATACTTAGAGATATTTCTTTTAACCAACAAACTTTATCAATCATGCTCTATAGGCACAATAATAGATAAAAATATACCTGTCAAAATGACATCTGTATATTTTGCAAATCAAAAACATAATATATGAATTAAATTTGATATTTAACCTGTGTATACACAACGGCCAATATGTCCATCCGATTGTATCGGAGAACTGATTTCAATGTATACATCGTTGTAAATGTAAATTATTCCACCGTATCCTTCTGGTTGATCATCATCTCTAGCACGGCAACCTATAAAACATATAACACAGATCATAACCGAAAACGAAAACGGTTAAATAATTTGTCTGAAGGCTCGGCCAAGCTACATTCTGGAAGAAAAAAGAACAAAAACTAAATATATTTCAATGTCACATGTGCTTAAGTAAATGTTTATGAAATTGTAATTATTCTTGACGGCAATTGTCTTGAAATAAATAATTCGCATCAGAAACATAAATTTAAGTAATGCATTAACACTAATCATGAAGGAAGATATATAATTTTAAGGCTTTTTGTACAGAAAGCTTTTTCTTTGGTAATGGATTTCACTGAGGACATTTCAATACAGTATATCTTTATTACCTACCTGACCCTGGAAAAACAACGTCATGTTCATCACGAACTTGCACGTCAACAAGCAAAGGTGTTTCTCCAAGGCCATGCTCAATGGATACTAATGTCGTCTTAGTGCCAGCTTGGGCTTTCATATAATACCAGGAGCTTACAAAGTCAGGTTCCACCATTAGCTTCGTATCCCCGCGAAATGGTAGCACTTAAGGGTAATAATAGATATTTATTTCCAAATAGCATTCAAATGGAAATTATTGATGAAATCAGTAATTTTCATATATATGATAAGAAAGCGTTCTTAAAAATCACTAGAACACAAATATCAGGTTAACATTGACACTAGAATAACAAAAGAATTGTGTAACTCGGATATACAATCATAATTCATTTCCGATAAACGACTGCAAAAGACGACTTTTTGCGTACTCTCAGCTGAATTAAATTCATTTTACTTCTTTAAAACTGGAGTTTTAGTGCAATACATTTCTTTTGAAAATATTATTTATTTATTGTTTAGTTATTTTTATAATGAGAAATAAGTCATACCAATATATACTGCAATGACCGTAGAAAGAAAAACTTTATATCCTTCCATCTCAAATCCAAACAACAAGCTAATAAATATTGAACGCTACAAAATAAAAAGGCCCAAGTGCTTTAGATAAAAAATATTCTCAAATTCATCGACCAGATCAATGCAAAAAAAATTTTTTAGATAACACATTGAAAAATGCTATGTCTTCAGTGAAGAACGTATCTTCCTGGTTTACTTCTGTCGGTAAAGGGATTCGATTATCTATATATCTTGAACCTTTATGTCAGAGAGAGAATTTAGATATGAAGCAATTTTGATAAGTTTTAACTCTTCATACCACTACATTATCTTACATTAATATTGACACAGGGTTTCTATCTCCAAACTGTTTTAATGTAAATGTTTGTTTTCTACTATAAACTTTGAGATGCATGTACATATTCTGTGTACACATTTAGAAGATTATGTTGTCTTTGTTATACGTTACTGCTGATGATGTATATTTGCTATCCCATTTATTTCAAATTTGAAATAGACTCCTGAAGCCTCTCCCTGTAGATACATAGTACATTTAGATCAGCCATACAACTTAATTGCTACCTACTTGTCGCATCTATGTGAGTTGTTGATGTATAATGAGAGAAACTTTGAATTGGTGACCAGTGTTCTATCTCAACAACAGGTGTCCATGTTTTAATGGTATGAAATGTCTACAAAATTTAAAACAATTTCGTTGCATTTTGCTAGTTTATCACCTTATTTTGCTCTTCCAAGGTGAATAAATTTGAAATATAATTAATCTATTAATTCAGATATTTCGTATCCCTTTTATAACTGAAAGTGTTGTGGTTTCTATATTCTGGTATTTCATCAGTTTATTACATGACATATAGGATCCATTTTGAAAACTGTTTTCATTTATTTTATCCACTATTTATTTCTTTTCCTGGAGCTGACGAATACTGATATCATCTAACAAGCATGATTGTGATACCTGTAGAACTTGAATTTACGATCTCTATGTTAAGAGACAACCAAATTGCTCCATATGCTACCACACTCCTTCCTTAAACACCAATATCTCTAAAACACTCTTCAATATCTTTGATACCTTTGGGAACACATGTTGGTGCTGACACACTCCACGCTTTATTTTGTAGACACTGAGATGTGGCATTCTGCTTACAAGATCCATTGATGTAAAATTTGTCATTGCATGTAAAAGTAGCAACCGATCCGATCCATGTACTGTTAGAAAATTGAACATCTCCGTTTGGTAATTCAAGAGACGTGCAGTCTGAAATGCATATAAAGGTATATATAGAAAAGGCGGCCCTTAAGCTTAACAATAAATTGGTTGAAGCATATATAAAAGAACACAAAAGCGTAAAATGTTAGGATCAAGCAAAAAACGTTATTTGACTATACACGTAATAATACAACAGAAATAATTGTATCATTACTTAATATATAATACGAAATGATGAAACAATAAAATAATACTGAATAGCCTTTATTGAAAATACGATTACACTGTAGAGTAAATATCACTTCGTAATAATATTTCATATTTTGAACCAATGTTTCGTTGAGAAGTACCAATCTTGAAAAAAAAGTGTTAATATCTTTGAAATATCCAGGGTAATAATTTTATAAAACAAAAAGAATTCTTTAATATTTTGGACACACAAGAACACTGTGGCAATTCATATGCATCTTTTGGAAAGATAATTGTGTTAAAGGAAATTTTGTGTTAAACTTATTAGATTCAACTATGCCTTATATATATATCTTAATCATGCAGTTTTTTAATCATTGTCAGTTATCACTTAAGAATATGTGCTTTTACTGGAAGACAGATTGCTACTATTTAATGGTCATCTGTAGTATCTTGGCTTATTATTCAACGGAAATTGTGCAACACGAAATAATACTAGCAGATGAATTTAAGGCTTGAAAGTTTACGAGTATCCATATTGTGATAGATGTGATAGTACTTTATTTCATAGCGGACGTTTATGCAGCCAAAATGAAAGCTTAAAGCATCATTTACAAGAAGGACATTCCTCCAGATTTAATTCTGTTACTTTATGGTGGCAATGATCTCGGTCATGACTTAAGAGATTTCATTAAAATATGATAAACAAGATCAACAAGGAAAGGCGGCGTTTAAAGAACGCAACCCCCACACGACCCAGCAACAAGAACCAGTGGCAAGGAGCCCAGACGGACCCCAAACAAAAACAGGACAGGGCACAAGACAGAGCTCGGACAAGTCTATCACTAAATGATAAATAAATTGAAACTGATTAGGAATCAAAAGAAACCAAATAAATGATTGAGTAATAGGCCCACAAAGGGCACAGGGGAAGGGGACAGGAGACCTGGGGAAGGGGGGGGGGGGTAATCAATGAAATAAAAACTAGGGGTAAAGGGGGAAGATACTTACCGTAGACGAGAAAACAACAAGGGACACAAGCAAAAGTGTCACCAAAACAGTATGAAACAACATAGACATACAACTGAGGAACACAGAGGGGCGCCGCCTTGGAACGGTAAGCAGCATAGTAATGACTGCTGGGGAGTTTAGACCGGTTAATGATGCATCAAACCTCGCTCTTAGCCCCACCATTATCCAAACAATCATTGAAACGGTCAGCAATGTCAAATGATTTCGTCTGAAAATTGTCTCGTGGTAAGAAGCGTTATTCTTAAAATTGTAAGGTTCTGAATATAGCTATAATTTCTTTGTATAATTATGCCACCACCATAGTATGCGCTGTTGGAGGGTATTATTTTAAGCACCAAGATTTGCATATTGTTGATGAAGATTTGTTTTAATCTGATGGTATGTATTTGACTTACCTTGGAAATGATGTGCGGTTGAATAACTTGTCAGCACAATTACAAAACTAGAACTGCCAATGTCTTGGTGTGAAAACCCCCGCATACCACATTGTCAGAATCAAGAGTGGCCATTAAGAGCTCAAGGACAACTTCCCTGTCAAATCTGAGGTTAGTAAGACAGTGTATTGCTAAGTTATTTATTCCATATGCTTCAAATGTGAAAATGTCAAAATCAAAACACTGCAGACAGGTATTCTTAAGCATTTGAGCAGACAAGCTTATTGTAGTTAAAGCCCCTGTAACCTGAACCTTTGAAACAGTGACCTCAAAATATATACGGGTCATCTGATTATCATGACTAACCTCAATGCCAAATGTAAAGACTGTGGGTCAATGGGTGGACAAGCTTTTTTTAAGTAAATGCCCATGTGACCTTGAACTTTTACCCAATGACATCAAAATCAATAGGCGTCATCAACTAATCATAACTAACATCAAAGCCAAATATGAAGACTGTGGGTCAAACGATTCTTAAGACATTAGGCAGACAAGCTTTTTTTAGTCAAGGCCCTTCCAACTTTGACCTTTGACCTCAAAATCAATAGGGGTCATATAATAATCATGACTTACCTCCATGCAAAATATGAAGACTGTGGGTCAAAGGAATCTTAAGTAATTGGGCGGACAAGCATTTTGGTCAAGGCCTGTCTGACCTTGACATTTGACCCAGTGACCTCTCAAAAACAAATTGGAGTCATCTACAAATCATGAATAACCTCCATGCTAAAATATAAAGACTCTTGGGAAAACAAGGTTTTATTAGTCAAGGTCCCTGTTACATTGATCTTTGACCCAGTGACCTATAAATCAATAGAGTTCATCTACTTAATATGGCTAACATCCGTCCAAAATGTGGCGACTGTGGGTCGAAGGAATCTTTAGTTATTGGGCGGACAAGATTTTTTTAGTCAATGTCCCTGTGACCTTAACCTTTGTCTTAGTGAGTTCAAAGTCAATAGAAAGCATCTACTTATCATTACTAACATCTATGCCAAGTATGAAGACGGTGGATCAAAGAAATATTAACTTATTGGGCGACAGACATTTTTTAGTCAATGTCTGTCTGACCTTGACCTTTGACCCAGTGACCTCAAAATCAATAGGGGTCATTTAATGGTCATGATTAACCTCCATGCTAATTATAAAGACTGTGGGTCAAAGGAATTTAAAGTTATTGGGCGGACAAGCTTTTTAAGTCAAGGCCCCTGTGACCTTGACCTTTGGCCTAGTGACCTCAAAATCGATAGGGGCAATTTAATGGGCATGGCTAAACTCTGTGCTAAATATGAATACTGTGGGTCAAAGGAATCTCAATTTATTGGGCGGACAAGCATTTTAGTGTCAAGGCCCCTGTGATCTTTACCTTAGGTCTAGTGATTTCAAAATCAATAGAGGTCATCTTTCAATCATGAACGATCCCAATACCAAACATGAAGACTGTGGGTCAAAGGAATCTGTAGTTCGTTTGCGGACAAGGAAAAACCGACTGTCCAAAAGAGTGAACTATAGTTTCTAATCGAATAAGCCTTTGTTGAAAGAAGGATTATTTTTAGTGGTGTTAGACCTGTTGATGTATTTCCGGTTTAGAAGAAAGCGTGGTTTAATAAATACAATAAACAAGGAATATCGAGAAATTTTGCATTATTGATTATTTTTCCTTCACAAATATCGATCCTTACGTCCGCCGAAGGACGCCTTAACGCCCGACGGCCAGACGGACAAGCTCATTCCAGTATACCCTCCTGACTACTTTGTTGTGCGGGGTAAAATAATGAAAATATTATTCAGCTATAGGCTAACATGCTTTATTAGCATAAATCATTTTGAACAAATTGTTTGATAAGTAATGTTTAATGCATTTATAATTTGTCTGAATTTCCTTTGTGTTGACCTCTCCATGGCGGTCAATTCGTGTGGGTGGTCCCGCCATGTTTTCTTTTCAAGTCAAGAGTGTGTTGTAGATTCAGGGATTCACATGTAAACTTTAAACAGGAGCTGTGGAAAAGTTTTTGCCAAACACTTAAAAGATAATGATATAACATAATATATTTTTTAGATTTGACAAGTATTAACATATTTTTGAAGTTGGTCAATGACAATTACAACCAGACTTTACCCATAAAGTATTCAAATTGATACTTTGACATAAGCCTGTGTCTGTTTTTCTACTTCTTACCACATTCCCCGTTAAGATCTGTTAACTCGAAATTAAATGCAGTAACTGTGCCAAAGACAAAAGGAACTCTCAAGAATTCCTTTAAAGGGACATCATACCTAAGAAATTCATAGTTTTAATTCTTTTGAAATGTAAAACATGTGTTATATTATGTTTATAAAATACATTAAGTGCAGGTTAGATTTTTTGTAACGGAAAAAGTAGCACCAAACATGCAGTTATGTGTCGTAAAGGTAGCTAAGTGAAAACAAAGTAGTTTTTGACGACCACACAAATACTAATTCACCATATTTATATCAATTGCTAACAGAACTAAAGATGCAAAAACAGTTAATGTGTATAAGCAAATGAGTATTCAACATTATTCTCACAATTATATAAACGACAGTTGAATGACACGCTCTTATCTTTATTTAGACGTGTTTTCATGTTTCCGGTTTTGCATGTCTTAAGTGAACGATAACAACCAATGATTATGAAATAATATTCAAAAACAACTGGGGATCATGACAAAGAACATTTATGTTAACCTTTATTCTTTCTTATGTTTTAACTCATTAACACTTTTTCCGTGGTTTTTTGTGTTTATTCTGTTGTAGTTATTTTTCTGTCAACATTACAATTTTTCCTGTAATTATTTGATATTTATGACCTGTCATACTAGTTTTCATTGTGGTGGCACTGGAAACAGTTGTACCTAAAATAGAAATTGTACTTCTACAATTATAATGTATTTACAATGTGTTTTAATGAACAATTTATTTACATATAAGCATATCCTGTTATGAATAAGGTTAAAGCAGGCATAGTACGTATTTCATAAAGCAGCATTCCTCCAGATTCATGCTAATTTTCATAATCAAAAATAGAAAATGTATTCAAAAGTAAAATATTGTGAAGTAAACAAAATAAGTAATATACACATTGCAAACGGCACTCTACGAAAATTTCCAAAAGAGGGGGTCAAAATATGTAAAAAAATATCCTTCACTGCGTTAGTCACACGGTAGAATATGGTGACAAATAAAGAAAATAATACAGTCATTAATCGCACATAACGTGTTAATTTTTACTTGAACCTTTTGACTTTTCGATTTGTTTCTTACGTATCTTGAAATATTTTGACTCATAAAAAGGTTTGCAACTTTAGGCTATGATCAAATAATTCCATCGAATATTAATTACCTTTTAACTTTACCGTGAAAACATTAAAAATAACATTTTTCATAATGAGTGTATCTTCATATTGTCGTAATAATATTATTTTAAGACACAAAGCCTTAAAAAATATTTTTTATGAAAGCGTTCTCTACGTAAATATACTGAATGATAATCACAAACTACAAACTGTGTGTTTGTTCATGATAATGCATAATTTTAACACGTATCAGTAAAGCAATTTGATCTCCGGCCATGTAAAACTGGAGATACCAAGTGGTTTGAAGTTTGAACAACTTCTAAATTCATAACAAGATACGAAATGTTTATATGTCAAGTGTGAATGTTTAAAATAAAGTATGCATAGAAGAAAATCGAGTTATTTAGTAAGAAGTGACATTTGACTTAATATTGAAGAAAAAAACATTTTTTTGTTCTATACACAACTTTATATGCATGTTAAGGACTTAAACCCGTGAAATCTCTGAGTGATGATCGAATAACATCGACCAGCAACTTGAAAGTAGCTTCTTCATTTTTTTCCCCAAAATTTGCATATCTTTAATCTCATCGTTATTTGAACTTCCCTAAAACAACTCATGCGATATAATGAGTTATTGAAAAGATAACAATAAATGGGATAGAAAAATATATATATACTAAAGGTTAATCGGGAAAATCAGTAATTTTGTTTTCTCGGGATTTTACCATACCTATAGATGTTGGCGTAACTGTCACAGTTGCTATCGTTGTAGGTGTTTGGCCTGGAATGTAAACAGGCATTATATTAAGTTGCATGATTCTTACACGACCCGCATTTTTCCCATTGAACATAGAAGAACCGAAAGTGTGTGTTATTATGCAAGAAAACCACAGTTTGACGTTCTATATTTAGGCATGTGACGTTATCATTATACACGTGATGTAAACACTAAAAATGTGACACGCTGAAGATAAGTACGCGCAATATAGGTTAATATCAGGTACGACAGTATTTATTTGTTGATGTCGTGTTAGTATCGAAATATTATATCCAAAAACAGTGATTTTATCGCTTGATAACATCACTGTTTGTCGTTCGGATGCGGATTATTATATCACGAGGGCTACGCCCTCGTGATATAATTCCTCTCATCCGAACTCCAAACAGTGATGTTATTGAGCGATAAAATCACTGTTTTGGATAAATTATATTATTTCCTAAATCAATATTCAATTATGTCATTATTTAGGTGACAATCATGAGTTATTTATTTATTGATTAACAAAATTAATGATTTAAACACCAAAGCAAAAAGCAAGTCGAGATTTGGAATTTAAAACAAATCAATATCTTCATTTCATTTCTTTTTGCATGTAAATTCCATGCATAGTAGCATTTCAAGCATTTTGTTTTAAGTAAAATGGTCGCTTATGCTTATTCAAGTCGTAAAAGTTAATTTAAAAGAAGTTTGTTGATAAACATTTATATATACATTAATTAGTATGTCTTAAACTTTTAAGTTGTAAGAATAGGTAAAAATAAATTCTAAAACTCCACGTGATTTTGTCACTAATAGACCAAGAAGAAGAAAAAGCGGTGTTATACTGTCAATAAACACTGGTGAGGGACTACTTGTAAAAATGGCTGTTATGTTTTCACCCTCGATCATATAGTTTACGAGCCTTTTCAGCAAGTCTAGAATAAAAAGCATTTTTATTTATATTTTCAGTTCTTATAATGTTTTCTTTTCAAACAATACCGAAATAATATCTCACATACAACAATGCCACAGATTTGATCTATATCAGTTAATAAATATTTTGACAAAACGGCGCCGATCCGTAAGCAGCGTAATGACTTCATCCTAAGAATACAACTCATTCATAAACGCTGACGTCATTACAAACACACAAGAATGATAAATTTAACACTGATGTAAACACAATACAATCCGTTTTAAGACGTAAGTTTTTTATTGTTGAAAACTTATTATATCTTTTGTTTAATAATTTCTATATCTAAGCAGCAGCAGGGTGCGAAATCGAACAGCGTTATACGAAAATCGGTACCGGAATTTATTTCCACTTGAAAAATAACATTAGTGAACTTCCTTATTTTATCTTGTTAGAATCGATAAAATATCGGTCTGAGTGGTGTTTATCGGCTATTTAACACCTCTTTTGTCGTTTGGATGCGAAAAAAATTAACCACTCAGACCTACGGCCTTCGCGGTCAATTCCTACGCATCAAAACTCCAAACGGTGTTAAATAGCCGATAAACATAGCTTAGACCGATATTATTTCTTAAAATTGTATCATTAGATGATGCTGAAATACAAGCTTGACATATAGTTATCTTTATGTCTGTTGCGTTATGCCTCCTTGTTATCATTATACACGTGATGTAAACACTAAAAATGTGACACGCTGAAGATAAGTACGCGCAATATAGGTTAATATCAGGTACGGCAGTATTTATTTGTTGATGTCGTGTTAGTATCGAAATAATATATCCAAAAACAGTGATTTAATCGCTTGATAACATCACTGTTTGTCGTTCGGATGCGGATTATTATATCACGAGGGCTACGCCCTCGTGATATAATTCCTCTCATCCGAACTCCAAACAGTGATGTTATTAAGCGATAAAATCACTGTTTTGGATAAATTATATTATTTCCTAAATCAATATTCAATTATGTCATTATTAAGGTGACAATCATGAGTTATTTATTTATTGATTAACAAAATTAATGATTTAAACACCAAAGCAAAAAGCAAGTCGAGATTTGGAATTTAAAACAAATCAATATCTTCATTTCATTTCTTTTTGTATGTAAGTTCCATGCATAGTAGCATTTCAAGCATTTTGTTTTAAGTAAAATGGTCGCTTATGCTTATTCAAGTCGTAAAAGTTAATTTAAAAGAAGTTTGTTGATAAACATTTATATATGCATTAATTAGTATGTCTTAAACTTTTAAGTTGTAAGAATAGGTAAAAATAAATTCTAAAACTCCACGTGATTTTGTCACTAATAGACCAAGAAGAAGAAAAAGCGGTGTTATACTGTCAATAAACACTGGTGAGGGACTACTTGTAAAAATGGCTGTTATGTTTTCACCCTCGATCATATAGTTTACGAGCCTTTTCAGCAAGTCTAGAATAAAAAGCATTTTTATTTGTATTTTCAGTTCTTATAATGTTTTCTTTTCAAACAATACCGAAATAATATCTCACATACAACAATGCCACAGATTTGATCTATATCAGTTAATAAATATTTTGACAAAACGGCGCCGATCCGTAAGCAGCGTAATGACTTCATCCTAAGAATACAACTCATTCATAAACGCTGACGTCATTACAAACACACAAGAATGATAAATTTGACACTGATGTAAACACAATACAATCCGTTTTAAGACGTAAGTTTTTTATTGTTGTAAACTTATTATATCTTTTGTTTAATAATTTCTATATCTAAGCAGCAGCAGGGTGCGAAATCGAACAGCGTTAAGTTTGTCGTTTGGATGCGAAAAAAAATAACCACTCAGGCCTACGGCCTTCGCGGTCAATTCCTACGCATCAAAACTCCAATCAGTGTTAAATAGCCGATAAACATAGCTTAGACCGATATTATTTCTTAAAATTGTATCATTAGATGATGCTGAAATACAAGCTTGACATATAGTTATCTTTATGTCTGTTGCGTTATGCCTCCTTGTTTTGAAAATCCAATCCGAGCCTGTGATTCTCTTTCATTTATACATTATGTATTAAATACATGCAGCTTACAAAGAAATACAATTTAAATGATATTTCTGATTGTTTTTATGTTAACATACAGTATTGAAGACTTGCTTTTTGAATTGAATTTGAACTAGTGACGTGTTACTTTGACAAGGTGTAACACATGCATGCATCTGTTTTACAAAATTTAAATGCAAATGTATAATCATAATTGATGTCTGCAATTTGTATGATAAACTAACCTTTTCAAGACCCACTGACTGTACGTTCGTCAAAAAATTAAAACAAGTAAGACATATTCAATGTTTTAAGTTCATACAAATGATGCATTTAAATTAAAAGTTAAAAACAATTAAATTATTTTAACCTTTGTGAAAATGAATTTGAAGATATGTTTTTCAATACATCGATATATGTTACATTTAATTAAAAAAGATAATAACACCATTGAGAATATTAGAGCTACTGTTAGCTGGTTAATGCATGTCTGAAGTGTACATTAACAACCAATGATTATAAAATAATATTCAAAAACAACTCTGGGTGAAAAAGAACATTTATGTACACCTTTATTTTTATGTTTTCACTCATGAACACTTTTTCTCTGTGTGCTTGTGTGTGTGTGTTTTTTTTTTTTTTTTTTTTTTTTTTTTTTTTTTTTTTTTGTTGTCTTTTTTTCTGTCAGCATTACAATTTTCCTGTTATTATTTCATATTTATTACCTGTCATGATAGTAGTTTTCATTGTGGTGGAATTGGTATCAGTTGTACCTAAAATAAAAAATTATACTTCTACAATCATAATCATGTATTTTACAATTATGTATTTTAATGAACAATTTATTTACATATAAGCATCATTAAATATCCTGTAATAAAAAAGGCTAACGCAGTCATAGTACGTATTTCATAAAATAGGATGCCGCCTCAAGATTAATGTTAATTTTCATAAAAGGAAATACAAAAATTAATGTATTTAAAAATATAATATTGTGAAGCAAATAAAGTGAGTTATATACACATTGCAAACGGCACTTAAACTCCACGAAAAACACCAAAAGATGTGGTCAAAATACGTAAAAAATATCCTTCACTGCGTTAGTCACACAGTAGAATATGGTGATGAATAATTAAATATTGCAGTCAGTAATCGCACATAACGTGTTAATTTTTACTTTGACTGTTCGTATTAAATGAAATATTCTTACATTTTGCTTACGTTTGACTTTCTTGAAATAGTTTGGTTCAATTTCAGGTTGGCAGCTTTTATCTATGATCAAATAATTTCACCGAATATTAAGAACCTTTTGAATTTACCGTCAAAAAAAGGATATTCATTTAATAAAAGCCAGTATTTTTCATAATGAATGTATCTTCATATTGTCATGATAATATTATTTTTAAGACACACACAAAACCCTAAAATTTTGATTTTTATAAAAGTGTACTTGACGTAGATATGCTGAATGATAATCAAAAACTATAAATGTGTGTACGTTCATGATAATCTCATGATAAATGTGTAAAATTAGAGATACAAAGTGGTTTGAAGTTTGAAAAACTTCTATAACAAGATACGAAATGTTTATGTGTCAAGTGTGAATGGTTAAAATAAAGTATGTGAAGCAGAAAATGAGTAATTTTGACCGGAGAGGCATTTGATATAAAATTAAAAGAAGAAATTGTTCTATACATAACTTTATTTGCCTATATGTCTTAAAAAATAACAATAATTATGGTAGGCATTAGATGGGTCCGTTAATCTGGCATACATCTTTTTTCTCTTTTCCTCCATATAAAGTCAAAATCTTTAAAACAAAACATAAATGCACTTAAAATGGAAAAATTTGCAGACGATAATAAAGCAATAAACACAGAGTAGATTTATATTAAAAATCAGTATCTTGCACGATCGTTAGCCTTGTTTTGGATGCAGCGCTTTTAATTTTGTGTCTTTTGCATAGTACATGTAAAACTAATTTTTCTGGAAAAACGGAGTGAGGGAATTATCAAACATTTTGAGTCAAGATCAACATCAAATGGCACGTTCAGGTCCCTTCAAGTCAAAACCTACAGTTGAATCCTTTAAATGTGATATGATGGTGGGATTAAATATAAATATAAATATTGAAATGCTGTGTATTTCATCTCAAATGTTCAAGGGACAGTTATTTTTCGAGATAATTGTTCATTTGATGTATGTCTACACCAATAACTTGTGTGCAAATTTTTTTGCTCAGTTCGTTTTTCCAAAATTATAATTCTAATTGTGAAAAAAGATCAACAAGCGTTGCAACTCTTTACACTTAAATCGGGCTAAAATAGCACAACATCTTTCTGTTTTACGAGCCCAAGTAAACCTATGTAAGATATTAAAATTTTATGTTTTATGCAGTTGGAACAAAGTTAATTTATTTTCATTACTGCGAGTTGTTTGATTTCGACCGGCTTTTTACGCACTAGATACTGTGAGTTCCATCAGACTTTTCGTCCACTGGATAAAAAATGATAAATTACATAGCCAGATAGACTTTACAAAACATATAACATCAATACAAAACGGCTAGTTAGACAAACTATTATATTCTTAAAACATTCGCAAAGCAAAAATACACAAGACAGGCATGTATCGTTTCTTAAACATAACAACATTCTTTAGACGCTTTATCAAAGGCACATTATTCCTCGGAAATGTTTATTTTTTCTGCAAAAGGAGGAAATATATGTTTTAGAATGGTGCAAAATTAGATTTAGAACAACGTATGATGCTTATCACTTGATTAAAAAGCCAAAGATGTTTCAGCTGTATGGCTAATGAGTAACGTTTTTGAAACTATAACAGGACAACAAAAATGAGAGCTTATAAGAACAATGATAATATTTCTGAGCCTTATTGTTGTTAATACAAATATGTGCATGCATTCAGTTATTCAGTTTGCATGTATCTATTTTCAGCCCCTTTCATGTGTGTTAAAAAAACGGGTACTATCCATTATCTGTGTGTCATTTTTACAACAACAAAAAATACATGCAATATCAAACTTGCACATATCTTATCATCAGACAATTTCGATAAACGTTAACAAAATTTAACTTACATATTTTTATAACTAAGATATTTGAATTCAATTAAAAAAATGAAAACCCATAAAAATCCTATGTAGTTTCATAAATTGAAGAACAATGCTTACGTAAGTATTGTCATCTGACATTGAATTAAACGGTGTTGACAGATAGTGAGAGTCCCTTTAACATATTAACAGATTTTTGGTTTGCTTTCTACTTCATGCTAATCTTTAAGTACTAGCTCACTCATTTGAACTTTGATTTTTTACTGTCAATGGTGGTGTAGGAGAAATAATAATGTTACAGGTCAATAGTATGAGGTTATTATACCTTGTCAAGTACAGCACTGGATTCTAAAAGACGAGTTCACAGCTAGCCGAGACGGACGTAGATTTTCTAGTACTAAGAAATCAATGTAAAGTTTTCTGCTCAAGGAAACAACGCCCTGCCCTTAACAGGGTTTAAACCCTCACGATCCTTAGATTACTAGTCCGACGCGTTCACCACTCGGCCACGCCGCCACTAAACCACTTTGCCACTTATGAATCTACAACTCTGTACAATGATGGTGTATTTATTAAGAAAAAAAATCTACATTTTTTTTCTCAATAAGTGAATAACCTTACTTAAAACAATTATCAGAAATTATTAAAAACATCCGATCTTGTTGTGCACTGTTAGCTTTTTAGGTCCTCACTTTTCATTTCCTTAAATTTCCCTAAAATTATGAATGGTTTTTGTCTAGCTTTAAAGATAAAGACCATTTTAGATATTAAGGTTAAGGAACAAGCATACATCGTCTTATCATGTACAACATGATGAATTCAGCAGGAAAGAAAACCCTATTCCCTAATACATACATAGGGTGTGTATGCGTGACAAAATGTAAGTTAATTGGTAAGTTTTGTTTTAACATGTTCTTCAGTTCCATGTTTCAGAGATATGTTGACGCTTATTTGAACTTAGCACGAGTCCGCTTTATGGAATTACTGCTGTCCTGAAGAAACATGGTCATGAGTAAATAAGTGCACAAACCACGATTCCAGAGTTGAATAAATACATTGGATTTTTTTTTAATTTACAAAACTGTTTATATAGAGGATATTTGTTTGTTTGTGTATCAGATGAAATTTCATTTCATCGAGTGGGCTTTAAAAAACAGTATTCTCACGAGTGGCGTAGCCATGAGTGAGAATACTGTTTTTAAAGTTCACGAGATGAGATAAAATAACATCGTACACTACAAACAAACAAATTTTCTTTTTATTTCATGCTTAAAACAAGTTAAAACGAAATGTCCATACTATTAACGTTAATATTAAAATCTGTTTTCCCCATTGAGAGCCTCATTTAGTCGGAATTTCTAATGAAATACAAGAAGTCTTGGGCTGAAAAAATAAGTTCGGCAATCAACGTTAAATGACGGTGATATTTTTCATTTTATTAAAAAAATATAAATGATCGCTTGTTTTAATAATAAAAACAAATTATTCTAGTAGGAGAAAAAGTCCAACCTTCAATCCATATTTCTGTTTCTTACTGCCAGTTTATATTAGACCTGGCTTTATTAAATGTAAGCGGTCGCCATTATCAAAAGTTGTGTATTTTACGGGAGGAAAATAATCGTGTTAGATTCAGAGGGATATCATTTGGCTTTGTTAGTCATACACCTTTTTAAGAGAAAGAAAACTTATTTGAGGATTGTAACAGGCAATAAATAAGTGTTGACAGATGTGAAAACATTCAAAAAGAGGCTAGGAAAATGGAAAACTTGGAACTAAAAAAGGCTGCATTACGAACGCTGGGTTGTTTACTTATTCTTCGGGCTGATGGCTGTCATTGCTTATCAAGTTTTCATAAAGCATACGGCAGTTAGTATTGCTCGTAGGATACTTAAATATGCCCAAAAGTTATCAAGAGCAGTTTTGCATGTGGACGGAATGTAATTTTCAGACTGTTTAAATGAAACAAACAAAATTAGAGACGATATTTGGTGATTGGAATTTTAAATGAATACGAGTAGAAGTAAGTTTTCTTCTTTTATTACTTTTGACATGACAAACAATTTATCAATTTCAGCTTTGCTTTTCTATAAACAGTCTGACATTGTCAGAATTGTCAGCAAAAATAAATTTGCTGTACCACATGAGGAAAATCTTAAAAAAGTAGTTTCGTCATTGAAAAGTGTGAAATTATATTTTGATAATGTTCACTGTGAAATTATCAAATTTAATGTTCACGGACAAATCAGTAATCCACTGAACAGCATAAAATGAAATGAAATGTAAGTAACGTACCATATATCAGTATGAATATATGTAACCAAGATAACTCCATTATTCCTATTTTCATCTGTTTATGTTAAATGTTATACAGTTATCATATGCCCGCTTCACAAATATGCATCCAAATAACACGTGGGTATTTTTATTTATTTTTATTTTTTTGTATTTCAAATATTTGAAAAACTTGTCATAACGGACAGCAACTAGCTTACTCTATATCTGAAAGACGATAACCAACAATGCATATTGACACAATGTATCAGATAGCATTTATAAGATTTGATAATGTTAAAAGTTGAAGTGGAGTTTTTGTGATAATTGTGCAGATAACGTACAGATAAATCTTCCTTCTGTAAAAACTTAAATATTAACAGGAAATGATATATGGTTTAATAACTATAGTTTAAATAACCCTTTAAAGGAACTCAAACACCTTAAAAACATAAAAGTCGAATTTCTTACATACTCGTAGATCAGCTGGTACACTTGAAACAGAAAGATATACAAAAGATAATAAAGAAATATACTCAGAAATAAATTGGAAATAGTATTTTTGAGCTATTTTAGTCCAATTTGAGTTACGCATCTCAATTTTGCGGCATTTTTCACACTTCTACTAATAATTATCCTGGAAAAAGCTGTCAGCTATTGATCCGAAAATTTTCACACAAGTTTTTGATCTACACTCATATCAAATTGAACAATTTGAACAATAATCTCAAAAAAATAATTCCAATCCTGTCACGACAAATAACCTCAATAGAGTCCCTTTAACATATTAACAGATTTTTGGTTTGCTTTCTACTTAATGCTAAGCTTTTAGTACTAGCTTACTCATTTGGTTTATACAGAATTTATTTGAGTTCGATTGTGTAGGAAGCTATAAGCTTATAGACTCACTTTTGAATCCGTTCCTGGAACCAACCAGTACTGAACAATGAGTGTAAAGTTTCTTGCTCAAGGAAACAACGACTATATATAATTATATCAGCTAGGCTTCAAGAGCGAAATCTTGTTTTATTTTTATAATCAACTTGAAAGTAACAAAATGAATTGAATATACGTATATTTGACAATATGTATTGCATAAATGTGGTAATAAATGTGTCAAACATGTAAACTAAATCATGCCCATACCATGGAAAACTTTTTAGTGCTTGACGCGCTTGTCAACAACGAGCTTGCATACTTCCTTTTTCGTCTTTCATTAACCATTCGTATCTTTCAAAACAAACCAAATTTGTACGTGATAAATTTGAAACAAGTATCTCTTTTGCAAATTTTCTGTTCAAATGTTACTGTTCAAAACACTAAAAGTGACATTATGCTCAATTTTGCATTGTCAAGTTGAGCTGATTGACTATGTATTTCAAAAGATGTTAAGAATGAAATATAAATCTGCCTTAAATATTAATATAAATCAAAAACAATGCCCCACTCTTTTTATAAATTGAACGTTACAGGTATTTATAGAACTTTTCTTGAGCCACATTATTTTTTTTTATGTTAAAATAAATCATGAAATTTATAAAATTGAAAGAAATTAATGCAAAATTGAGACTTATTTTGACCTTCACTTGTTCACCAACTATAAACTCTTGGATGGCCATAATGTAACTTTTAATAATATACAAATATTTTACATGATATATTTGATACATTATATACTATGGCAAGTTTAATTTGTTTTTCAAATTTCTTCTGTTCAACACACTTCAAAAATAAGCCATTATTATCTTTGTAGATTTTATATAACTTTTTACTTCTGAATAAGCTAATTTTCTTTTCAAAATTATTCTGTTAAGAACACTAAAATAGGCGAATTTTTAGATTTTATATAAAATATTACAACATGTAAGAAGATTAATTGAAATATTTCATTCCTGGTATTATGTATTTCGCTATGATAACCATAAATATAATTATTTTACAACATCTAATGAACAAGCTACATGAAAATATGATTCTCAAAAATGGCAGTATTGTAACAATACTGTAAACAAAACAAACTCTTCATTCAATAGTAGATAATAAGTATGATAATTTTAACCAGTTCAATGCGCAATGAAATATTAATATAACCAAGCCCTACAATACAAAATGATTTTCTTTCTACCAAAACATTCAAAGTCATTTTTAAGATAATAGATATGAGTTACAAAGACATATTTATAACTACAGATACAAAACAAACGTTCAAGATTGCAGTGTATATCCTCTGAATATCATCTGTTGCTTCATCAAGCGGTTTTTTACACAACATGTTGGATTAGTGTTCATCAGTCATAGTCAGTACTTTTGGCGACTCGATACAATAGTGCGTTAGTCAATATATCTCTTGTATCATAACAAAACGCATCAACATTTCAATCCAGCTCTGAAATGTAAGACAAAATGTATATAATATTATAGTTTAAAAATATAATTCAAACATAAATATATTAATATAGAATAGGAAATGGCGAATGCTGATAGTATAAAAGTTGTATCAGTTGTTTTATAAATTTAAACCTCATGTTGTAACAATATGTTTGGGCATACATTCCTCGCTTGGATATATGTCCGGTACTTCCAAACAACAATATGTAACTCAAAAATTGTATGCCTCGGAAATGCTATCATTTTTATTTCTCAAAAAAATGTTTATTTTTGGTATCTTGTTACAGTTTCCAAACATATACTCATTTCCTATTTAACTGAGCTATCTTTGCATTTATAGATATGTTGTCAATTACTGTTTTTATAGTGACTAAGTATTTTGTATTGAAATCAAATGACTACTTTGTTTAAGTTTTGCTACCTTTACGACACATAACTGCATGTTCGGCGCTACTTTTCAATTGTTCAACAACTAACATGCTCTTAATTTTACACGTTATGAAACACATGTTTGATATTTTTAAAGAATGTTAAAAAATGGAGTTCTGGCATTATGTGTCTTTAAAGTTTTATCAACAAAAGAAAATTTAAACCATTATACATATAAACTGGGATCGAACACTAATATATCAGACGCTTTGATCATCATAGTTTTTCAATGCAAGTATTTACAAATAATTTATGAAATAATATTGCTGCATTAAATAGTTTTTCAGCAAAAATGTAGTGTAATGCTCTTAGGTCCTGAAACTATTATGAAAGCTATTCAATAATAAATCGGTGTATATTGTATAGCTTTCTTTTTTTGAGAATTTAAATTTCTTTATTTTCTTTTGACGCAAATGTGGTCGATATGCATGATCAGTTACATGCCATTTATGAAATATTCGTAATACTTTTTTCATAAAACCCAGCAACAAGAATTTGTAATAAACCTATTCTGTTTATAGAAAGCCACAAACATATATATGGTTAACAAATCATGTTATCAGTCTACACATACTTTTCATTTTATTTCAAACGGCATTGCAATTGTGTTATGAAGCATTGTAATATAGTTTAAAAAAATATGGTTACTTGGTTTGTTCAGATTTTTGTTTGTTTTTTATTTCTCTGCAAGCGTGCGAGCACCAAATGCAGCTCGTAAAACGAGGTCAAGAAGGATAAAATTCACCTGTTTTAAGAAATACAAGACTGAACTCTTCTTTTAGAAGACTTTCACTTGAAAAAAAGGTTATTGAGACATTTGATTAAGTAAACATTCTTAAATTATAAAATTATTGCCATTTGTTTCTTTTGAAGTAATGAAGTAATGAATATTAGTCAACAACTTTTGATGTTGCTACAAATGATCCTATTTTTACATTATTCATTAAATTTTATTACAATAAATTTCTTTAAAAAAGAAAAATGATCAAAGAAATTGTTTTCTTCGTAAATATCTAAATTTACTGAATATAATTATTGGTTTCATACTTTCATTTGTATGAAAATATCATTGTCTTTATACTAGCTTTGGTTTAATTCTTTCAGTTTATACTTTATAAAAATCAAGTTTATGAGAATTTTTCATACAAATCTGTACTTACAACAATTATTTTAAATGCTGGAGCAACAAAGGCCCAAATAAGTCCACTCTCAACAGACACCCAACAGCTTCAAAACATTCAATACATATTGTTCATGATGACCGGGAAAGTACAGACCTGCACAAAATGTTACTGTATTCTTTTAAATGTGATTTCAAACTATTACTGTTACTGAAGCGCTGCTAAATTGTTGAATCAACATAAAATAACTTGGAAGTCAGACACTTGCCAAAGAAAAATAAAGTATGTGTCGGTATAATTATGAATAAACATATGTCTGACAACCATTTTTAATTTAAAAATGCCCACTGATGCACAATTTTAAACAAATCCGACTTTATGTCAACAGAATTGCATTTTGTACTGTCGGGTTCTACAACCATAATAATAAATATATAAATAATGTAGTGTTTGATTTTGTATCTATGAATGAACTTACTTTAGGGGGACATTTACTTTATTAATTTGAAATAAACTTGTCAAGATCTCCCAGCATTTAATTACTTTTTGTTAATTTCTTAGCGTAGGTTAGACCGAAATACCGTAGCCGGTCTATGTATTCATACTATTGTGTTTGAGGTCCTTATCCGAAGACTTACGGAAAGGGCCGCAAAGTTGCGATTGGTGTATATGTTGACTTCTAGAAAGGCATCAGACCCATCCGTGCATATTATATTACTTGTATATTATATAAAGATTCATTTAGAACTTGATTATGTTATGTTATTATTTATTGTCTCAATACTGAGATATTGTTCGAGAAATACACAGCTGTTAAACTGTTATAGATTTTGGAACTGTGTACGGATCCAGTAGAATCAGTATTGTACTCAGCCATATGTATAATGGCAATATTATTCCACACCACCATATTAATGTTTGACTTGTTAACAGAACTTACTTCGGGTACATTGAAGATTTGATAGATGTTCAGGCCTCTGAAAAGAAAATGAAACTTGACGCAGAAAAATAATGATTTGATATCCATGGATGGTTTCAATTGAAAGAAAAAATGAAGCTACATGGAGTACAATTGTGGTGTAATATGGAATGTTATGATTTTCATATTGAAAACAAGGCTATATTCTTAACGTTGAATCATATCATGCGTTTTATTATGTCACATGGTGCAAACGCTGGACGTTCATTGATAACATTAAATGAGGTGTGAAATAATTGTAGGTACGCCAAAGAAGAAGGTTCGTGTTTAATACGTATAACCTTGTTCATGTATTGTGCAATAACCATTGTAATTTCTAATTGTTCCTTGGTCTGATTTCCATGCACATGTCTTTTACTTGTGATCTTTTAAGCATCTTCCGTATAAGTGCATCATACGTAATACCTTGTATGGTGCAATAACCATTGTAATTTCTAATTGTTCCTTCATTTCAATTCCATGCACAGGTCTTTTATTCGTGAACATTTAAGCATCTTCCCTATAAGTGCATTTACACGTTCTAATGTCTGTTTGTAAGACTTGTTTATTACCTACGTATATTTATTTCCAAAATGATTTGATATTACTTAAAATAACAATTGTTTCATGTTTTCTTTATTCTGCATAATTACAACAGACACACGTATTCAAAATGAAATAAACACTAATTTAAAATAAAACTACTATAGAGTTATTATATAATGACAACAAGAATAAAATTTCATGTTTTCTTCACAGTTCAGACTAAATATCACAGAAGCCTGTCCTGAAAATGTCGAGAACATGTTGATATGTAATTAATCTCAGACAATGATTTGATTGTAGTCCATGTTTGACGGAATCGCCAATCCAGTTTTAAGATTATTTAAGAATAATCATGAATTCAGAAGAATCAAGAAGAATCACCATGCACCGCAGCTTCCAACATAGCCATAGATTTTAAGGTCACTATTCATCAAACTGGTAACGTCGGTCTGAATAATGTTTCTAGAACGATAAATAATAATATGTATTATTACTAAGATCATTGAAATCTTTTTCATGTCCAATGTATCAGAAAGCGCAAAGATTGACACGAATTAGGTTATTCAAACAGATAAAATTGCATGTAAGTCTGAACATATAACAGTTTATAAACGGATAAATGTTAAAGCAAATTAAAACATGATAAACAAGATCAACAAGGAAAGGCGGCGTTCAATGACCGCAACCGCCACACGACCCAGCAACAAGAACCAATGGCAAGGAGCCCAGACGGACCCAAACAAAAACGGGACAGGGCACAAGGCAGAGCACCAACAGGCTAACCACTAAATGATAAATAATTGTGACTGATAAGGAATTCAAAGAAACAAATAAATGTTTGATTAATTTGGTAAAACAGACTTTTTTTCAAATGTAATATATATTAGCAAACAGTAATGTAACGCTTTGTAGATTATTAGGAATCATGTAAAGAATAATATATTTTTATCAATTGACATGAGCTCATGTACTGTATTTGTATTGTTGAGTAATAACTATAATATCTAAGAACTTCTAGATGAACGATATCACGACCTGTGCTTTTAATTGTCATGATCTGAGTTTCAAAGCTCCAGATTTTGAAGCATTTTGTAATGCAAGGACACTTTCCTTTTAACTTTTTCTCATTTATTTACTCATATTTAAGCAAATTTCATTGGCCCTGACAAGTTGATTTAAAACATTTAAAGAATACAATATCCTCTTAAAGTGTCAAATCTGCTTCAAAATTAAGATGGAAGACACTTAAATAAATCATTTCATATATTCAATAATCTAAAGTAATTTTAATTGTAACTCACCATTTCAATTTCTTCAGCCCCTGGACGCCTTTCGCGAACATTCCTGTCTTGGTGATAAGTTGCTAAAATAACAATAACAAACAGATTAATGATGTTTTGAACTCATAATGTTTGATTCTTTACTCACAACGTATACTCCATGGTCCGTTAACTCTTCCGCTTACAAGCTAGTAAAACTTGAAAAATAACCGATTTGTACTGAATTTGATAACTTAGCCAAATAAAGATCAATCATTGAGGAATGCTACTTTTTTAACAAGGGTAATTATTTGGCTGAAATACGAATAAATACTAAATATTATACTTTGAAATTGGTATTTGCAGTCGACAAAAAGACCTGTTTTAGTGTTTTACCAATGAAATAATACGGATGGCCAAACACATAACACTTATTCAATGATTGATTTTTACTGAACTTTTTTACTTAGTCACAAGCGGAAGTTATAGCTGAAACTGGGAGTATGCTGTGATACTACATAGCAATATATTAAGATAGCATTTGAGAGGAACAAGAAAGAAATTATTAATATGAAAAATAATAAGTTAATGGTTTAAAATTAGATAATAAATTGAACATACTCTCTGCTCCACTATCAATGATACTGTTGTATAATTCTTGTGTTGATGAGTTAGACTTTGCTCTCGGCTGCAACATATCCAAGATTAAAACCAAGAAACAAAATACAATTAGCAGGCTAAGCATTTATTTTTTTCAGTTGTATCAGTATTTTTGTGTTTAATTTTGATACAATAATTGTGCATTCAAAAAAGTCACATTCAATCAAGTCAAATGAGTTTTTATGACATCAATGGAAATGTGTTTACAATGTGATAAAGGTCTGACCCCATAAGTTATGTGGAAAAAAAAACACATTAATCGGGTGTTGTTGTTTTTTATTCAAATTTTCTTCTAAATTATCATTTTATCACTCAAAAAGACACATACATGAAAAGCGTAGGCCCCCTATATCCGTTTATTTAATTATTAATCGTACTATAAGCGATCTCCTGTATACCTTTTGTATATTTGCATTCTCTGAGAGGTTTTGTTTACGTAAGAATTATATTTATTTTAGCTTTTCGACCTCGGTTAAGTTCCTATCATTTAATGACGTTATTTATTTATGACGTGAGAATTTGATGTTTCCTATCTTTAATATGAAAAGTTTAATTTATATCTAAAATATATTTGAAAAAAATAATAAAATTTATTTTAAAGGTTGTTAAATTATCGGTAAAAGGAGAATACCTATAGTATGCTTTCCATATTGGAACGTCCGTTTCCGAATGGTTAAGGTCGCTGATAACAAACAACTTACCTGTGGGAATATCTCGGCCATTATCAATAATAACATCATACTTAATATGGATTGAAATAGAAAACAAAAATAGAGGAAGTGATTTTTGATATTTGTATATATTTGACAAATAAGTCTTTTTTGGTAAAATTCTGATAGAACATTGTCTGACAAATGCTCACTGATGTAAAGTTATAACCAAAGTCGAATATATGTCAACAAATAGACATGTTTTACTCTCTGTTTCAAAAAACCATAAATTGTCCATAATAATAAGTTTGTAAATAATGTCCTGTTCACTGTTATATTTTTTATATACTTAATTTAGGTGGCCTTTAACTCGATATATTGGTATAAATTTTTATTTCAATCCCAAGCACGAAATTTCTATTTGTTTACATGTTATGTTTCTTGGCGTAAAATTGGCCGAAATACTGTATCCGCTCCGTGTGTTTGTATTTTTACGACTGTCTTCGTGGTTCTTATTCGAATATTGACGCAAAGGGCTGAAAAGATGCGATCGGCAACTTCCCCTTCACCGCTGCGAGTTCGAATCCCGCTATAAGGGAGATTTCAAGCTGACATCGTCGGTGCTTCTATTTCGATGCCCGTTCGTACCTAAATAATGTACGGAGGGGCACCTGAGGTCTTTCTCCACCAGTAAAGCTGGAAAGACCCTATGTAACCTTTACAGTGCTGGTGCGACATAAAACCTAACGTAAATCAAAGTTAACCTATAATGAATATACTTGATAAACATTATACATGTAGGAATATATAAGAAAAACGCTTACAATGAGGATTGGATTTGAAGTTGACCGTGTGAACATACCAGAACTTGCGTATCTCTTCTTTCTTTGGTAAGCATGCTTTATCTGAAATGTATAAAGATACTTTCCAATATAAGTCAATAACAATTTTGAAGTTTGTCTTGAAAAGCAAATAGAACAAAATATATCTTTAAGAATTATTTTTTTGTAAATAGATTATGTTTAAGTATCAGATCAGATTGTACTCTACCTGCGTGTTAAGTAAGCAGTGGAAAATGAATATCGCCAAACCCTGAAACGTAAAATATCAAATGAATACCTATAAAAGGAATTGATTTCAAAATTTAAGAATGAAAATAACTAGAGGAGACAGCGGCCAAATTTATTTGTGCTTTTATTAGCTTTATTTGCTTTAACATGATATTTAGAGAAATTAGTAAACAAAACACAATGCATGTTTGGGTGTTCAAAAATTAAGAAGCTTACTGTTGCGTTTCGTGATTACATTGTAATTTTTATGATAACTTTGTTAGTTTTTTTAATATGTTTTACATATTCTTTTCAGTTTATAAAATGTTTTATGATAAGAGAGGCATGGTGTTTTATACATAAAACCGAGCTCTCACTCAATGCGAAGAAAACAACACCCTAGTGTACCTGAAGTCCATTACAGACTGCCGAAACATACTGTATCCATGCAAAGTCTTTATTCACATAAAATATACCGATAACCCACGTACAGCCAACAAGAGGAAGTAATACACAAAGACAACGAATACCAGTTCTGAAATATATGGCAATATGTAAATCAGAGACATGTTATGTTTGATCTTAATAATGCCAAGGATATGTATTTATATCTAAATAATGTCGAATATACATATGTTTGATTTTAATAGTGTTAGAAATCATAATGTTTGATCATGATAATGCAAAAGATACGATTTCCTTGACTTTGTCATGTATATCTACGTTTTGTTTGGTGTTAATGATGTCGCAGTTCCGTATATTTGATCTAAAAAAGTCACAAATATGAAACATTTTTATAATTTCAGATATACATATGCATAAGATCTAAATAGTGATGAAGAGACACATTATATTTGATTATAACAATGTTGAACAAGCGTATTTTTATAAGTATCGGAGATAAGTACAACAACCATTTTAATTCTAGCCAGAACAACTTCTTAAATTCTAATTTTAGACAGAACAACTATTTTAATTCTAGACAGAACAACTATTTTAATTCTAGACAGAACACCTATTTAAATTCTAATTCTAGACGGAACGACTATTTTAATTCTAGAAAGAACACCTGTTTAAATTCTAATTCTAGACAGAACAACTATTTTAATTCTAGACAGAACAAATACTTTAATTCTAGACAGAGCAACTATTTTAATTATAATTCTAGACAGAACAATTATTTTAATTCTAGACAGAACAACTGTTTGAATTCTAGACAGAACACCTATTTAAATTCTAATTCTAGACGGAACAACTATTTTAATTCTAGACAGAACAAATACTTTAATTCTAGACAGAGCAACTATTTTAATTATAATTCTAGACAGAACAATTATTTTAATTCTAGACAGAACAACTGTTTGAATTCTAGACAGAACACTCATTTAAATTCTAGTTCAAGACAGAACAACTCTTTTAATTCTAGACAGAACAACCATTCTAATACTAGACAGAACAACTTTTTTCCATTCTAGGCAGAACAACTATTTTAATGTAGGACAGAACAACTGTTTTATTTCTAGACAGAACAACTATTTAAATTCTAGTTCTAGACAGAACAACTATTTTAATTCTAGACAGAACAACTATTTAAATTCTGATTCTAGACAGAACAACCATTTTAATTCTAGACAGAACACCTATTTAAATTCTAATTCTAGACAGAACAGCTATTTTAATTCTAGAAAGAACAAATATTTTAATTCTAGACAGAACAACTGTTTTAATTTCAGACAGAACAACTGTTTTAATTCTAGACAGAACAACTATTCTCATTATAATTTTAGACAGAACAACTATTTTAATTCTAGACAGAACAACTATTTTAATTCTAGACAGAATTACTATTTAAATTCTAATTCTCAGAAATCCAATAATGAAGTGTTAGATTCGTACATGTAAATCTGTTTAGCTACTAAATTTATGTAACTATGTTAAGAATTTGAATAAAATATTACAAACAAAAACATACATGGTTCTTTCCTTCAGAGATTTCTGTGACAAATTTTTTGTCTTGAAAATGGCTTTCAACACAAGAACTATCAGAATAAAATTCACCTGAAGACAAAATAAAAAGCAAATGAGTCCTAGGGCATCTAAAATAACAGAACTGGGAAAACTAGAACAAAAACTACATTTCTTTAATTAAATGGTGTTTATAAATCTTTAAAGCTAATAATGTATATAGAATCCGTTATTTGAGTTGTTGATACCTGAATTTAATTTACAAATAAAATTGAGTGCATGATAAAATGATATTTAGTGTCCCTGCTCTACAAGACTCATGAAAGTTTATATCAAATGCAATAAAAGTCAGACTATTTATCACAACACTACATTTAAGCGATAAATTTCGTTTCCCTTAACAACATATGCTTTAGTAAAAAAAGAGTGGTGTAATAAAACACCTATGTAATATGAAGTATCTGGAAATGTAATATTAAAAAAGCAAAAATCATGTAATAAAAGATGATAAGAATAAATATTCTAAGTGTACATATTTTAGTTTTACGACATGAATGAACTGTGTGTAGATATAATAGATGAAAATAAATCAATTTATGATTTTGCAAGCATTCATACCAGTCAAGGGATACATTGAATATACCTCTTACAGCAGGAAAAATATATGTCACAATAATAAAATAGTGTAATGTTACTAACAACATACCAAAATAATCAAAAGGGCCGGTCCTACGAAAGCCCATTTGAGTCCATCATCAATTGAAAGCCAGCATCTGATGTAAAAGATTTATGTAAGACAACGTTTTCTTCAGAAAATAACTGGTGATTCAATACAGGATTTGTGATTATAGAAAAGTACTATTTTTATAAAAATGCTTGCAATGGACGTAAAAAGTATAAAAAGGTAATAAATGGTTAACGGTATTTTGCTAGACCAATTATACAAACGCACATTATTTATATATTTATAGTTTAGTTGTGATAAATGCAATACCATATCATTTATTCAATAGGAAATACATACGATTTATCGTTTCCATAGCCCTTTGTCTGAGTAACCGCTAAAGATATGCCAACTATTACAGCTGGCAGTACTAAAAACACGAAATGTAAAAAGAAAATACATGCAAATATTTGGAAATAAAAGACATGAAACAATAACATAGCAAAACATATTCTAAAATTCGTAAAGTTAACTTAAATAGAAATAATGTAAACATTTTTGCTTAAAATCTGTCATTAGTCTTATAAGATAGACTTTTACTTTTAAATTAACAAACACAAGTAACTTGACCAATGGTTAGTTTTACTATATAAAAGAAGACCACAAAATAGAAAAAAGATATACAACGCTCATAATGATTAAAATTGTATAAACAGAAATATATGACAAATCAAAGAAAATCAACATTTGGAAAAGTTGTGGTGTGAATATGTTTAGAGAAACAAACAAAAACTAGACAAGAGATTACTAAAGACATACACCAAGCTAATGGTAGTATCCACTTTAGTCTAGATTCAGTAGTAAACACATATAGAACAACAAAAGATATTTCTACAGCCTCTGCCAACATTAGAAAAAACACCACGAGATAAATGTAATGTAGTAATACCGCGATTGTTGTGCAGACATCCTGGAAAAAAACAAAAATGTCATAACAAATATTAAATGTTATCTTTAAGTGTTGGTCATCTTCTCCTGAACAATTATTTCCATTATCGATACTCATAAATGTCTATTTCCCTATTCCCTCCTTAAGTGCGCGGTTTGAGGCTCCTATTTTAAAATGTTGGTTGTCAAAAGTTTGGAAATGTTAATGACCCCACATTGTGTGTCCTACCTGTTAGACAATCATATTTCTCCATTTATATACGGTGCCATTCTAGCGTTTATGTGCCCCTGGTTGTTCAACAGTTTGTGGGCAACAATTTTCTCTCATAATTCTAAACAAATGCTGATAACAATTCAATTTTTATCATACACAACAAGATATAACGTCGACATAACAGCTTATCTTAAAATTAGTGATACTATGAATTGAATGATTTTAGTGAACTTACCTCGTTTGTTGTTTTATCAACACCGCCGATAAATATACTGTAAGAAATCAGCAAAGCAAAGCAAAGATTCATCAGAATCTTCACGCGATCGGATTTCACAAACCTGAATAAATGTAAACAAGAGGGCCATGATGGCCCTGGATCGCTCACCTGACACAACCGCATCCAAGCAATGTCTTAAACAAGCATCATGGCCAAGTTTGATGACAACTGAGTCAAACATGTTACCTCTAGTGTGTTATAAAGATTTTTCCATATTTGGGCAATATGACCTAATGTTTGACCAGACACGACCCATATTCAAACTTGACCTAGAAATCATCAAAACAACCTTCCTGACCAATTTCCAGGAAATTTGGATCAAAACTGCAGCCACTAGAGTGTTAACAAGCTTTTTCTATTTTTAGCTCCTGTGACCTAGTTTTTGACCGGACATGACCAATCTTAGCACTTGACCCAGAAATCATCAAAACAACCTTCCTGACAAATTTCCAGAATATTTGAATCAGAACTGCAGCCACTAGAGTGTAAACAAGCTTTTTCTATTTTAAGCTCCTGTGACCTAGTTTTTGACCTGAGATAACCCATCTTCGAACTTGACCCAGAAATCATCAAAACAACCCTCCTGACAAATTTCCAGAATATTTGAATCAATACTGCGGCCACTAGAGTGTTTACAAGCTTTTTCTATTTTTAGCTCCTGTGTCCTTGTTTTTGACCGGAGATGATCCATCTTCGAACTTGACCTAAAAATCATCAAAACAACCTTCCTGACAAATTTCCAGAATATTTGGATGAAAACTGCAGCCCCTAATGTGTTAACAAGCTTTTCTATTTTTAGCTTCTGTGACCTAGTTTTTGACCGGAGATGACCCATCTTCAAACTTGACTTAGATATCATCAAAACAACCTTCTTGACAAATTTCCAGAATATTTAGATGAAAACTGCAGCCACTAGAGTGTTAACAAGCTTTTTCTATTTTTAGCTCCTGTGACCTAAGTTTTGACCGGAGATGACCCATCTTCAAACTTGACCTAGATATAATCAAAACAACTTTCCTGACAAATTTCCAGAATATTTGGATGAAGACTGCAGCCTCTAGAGTGTTAACAAGCTTTTTCTATTTTTAGCTCCTGTGACCTACTTTTTGACCGGAGATGACCCATCTTCGAACTTGACCTAGAAATCGTCAAAACAACCTTCCTGACAAATTTCCAGAATATTTGGATAAAAACTGCAGCCATTAGAGTGTTAACAAGCTTTTTCTATTTTTAGCTCCTGTGACCTAGTTTTTGACCGGAGATGACCCATCTTCAAACTTGCCCTAGATATTATCGAAACAACCTTCCTGACAAATTTCCAGAATATTTGGATAAAAACTGCAGCCACTAGAGTGTTAACAAGCTTTTTCTATTTTTAGCTCCTGTGACCTTGTTTTTTACCGGAGATAACCCATCTTCGAACTTGAACTAGAAATCATCAAAACAGCCTTCCTGACAAATTTCCAGAATATTTGGATGAAAACTGCAGCCTCTAGAGTGTTTACAAGCTTTTTCTATTTTTAGCTCCTGTGACCTAGTTTTTGACCCGAGATAACACATCTTCGAACTCGATCTGTATTTCATTGAGACCAACATTCTGGCAAAGTTTGATGATGATCCAATCAAAACTGTGACTGCTAGACTGTTAACAACCCAATTGTTAGAGTGTTAACAAGCTTTTTCTATTTTTAGCTCCTGTGACCTAGCTTTTGATCGGAGATGACCCATCTTCGAACTTGATATCATTAAAACAACCTTCCTGACAAATTTCCAGAATATTTGGATGAAAACTGCAGCCTCTAGAGTGTAAACAAGCTTTTTCTATTTTTAGCTCCTGTGACCTTGTTTTTGACCCGAGATAACCCATCTTCGAACTCGATCTGTATTTTATTAAGACAAACATTCTGACAAAGTTTGATGATGATCCAATCAAAACTGTGACTGCTAGACTGTTAACTACCCAATTGTTGACGAGGCACGACGCAGAACGACGGACGCCGGACATAGCCCCATCACAATACCTCACCTTGACCACTTCGTGGTCAGGTGAGCTAAAAATCCAATAACAAATACTTCACACTCTAATCAGTTCAAAGGATGCGATGATACTTTCTCGAAGAATAAAAGAAACGATCATTGACAAGAACTTACGATGATAAAATTGTTTCATTTTAAAACTATGACAATAGATTTTTGTTATCTTAATCCATAAAGAAAATATGAAATTTAGAATAACAATTCAAGTATTCAATATGATTTACTTTATGTAAGTAGACGGTCGGGGACAAATGATCTTAAATTCCGAATTTCTTAGATCTGTTAGTTAGCAATGCTAATGACACAAATGAATTTCATCTTGAAACTAAGAGAATATATTATTTTTTATTTGAATCCATAAAGAAAAGGTAAATTTTAGTACAACTATTCAGTATGATTTACGTTATGTTAGCAAAATGTCGGAGATTAATAATCTAAAACTCCTCATTCTTATCTCTATTTGTCAACAATTTCTAACAATAACACAAATGACAACCTTGCAAGTGAAATGATCCAAATTTGATGTATCTTTATACTTAATGTAGCAAAAAGGAATGAAGTATTTTAATCCTCATTAAAATAATGAGCACTTTAAATTTGTTGTGTCGCCCGTACTTACTTCCAGTAGCATATATGTGTGATCATCGTTATTATCAAACACAACATGGATATGGAACAGCCTACGATTGATATGATATGTATTGCTTCCGTTTCCACATTCTCCTACAAATTCGATAAAAAAAGAATGCATTTATTGATATCTTACAATATAAATCCGTTACAAATTTTCTTCATACAGTAGCCAGATCTTTTATATAACTGTTATGAAGATTGTGATTAAAGAAAAATGTAAGTATATTCGGAAAAACTAGTTGTATAGCATTCGAACTCAGGGTCAATATAATACAAAAAAGACGGCGATTTAGATAATACAAATCCAAGACATATATTCCCTCAATCTGATTAAAATCAGCTCTCAATAAGGTTTCGCTTTAAGATCTGACTGTGATCAGATTCGAAGTCATTTCTAGTGACCTTTCATACAGCCAATCATCGGCGAGCTTTCATAATTTTTAAAGCGAAGCGATGTGGTTTCTACTTTCAACCCTTAGAAAAACAATACTGAGTAGGTATTTTTCACGATTTTGAGAACAAACATGGCGTTGTCCATATAGCCGACAGGTATACTGGCAAAACAATCTTGCCCATTAAAGATTGACTTTATTATTTAAAGTTAATTTGTTAAAAATACTTCAAACATTTTTTTTCTAACAAAAACCAGCAATTTGTTTAACTTCCACCGATAACGGTATTTTGATACTTCTTTTAATGCACATGTAAAAAATCGGTTTGATTGCATGGCTTAAAATAGCTTTCTTGGATAATCCTAATTACTATTAAGATCAATATACGGTCGTCATCTGATCTACATAAAAAATAAGTTGATCTGAACTTTAGTCAGATTGTCTATTCCCTGACAAAGCTTTCTTTATATTAATTAGAAAAGGCGTGAACAAAACCATCACTTCTTCGGAAACTTTGCACGGAAAAGTTCATTTACATCGGCAATATTTTGTGTGTGTTTTTTATAGGAGGAGTTCTGTTCTTTGATTAGAAACAATTTCATTTAAACAAAAAAGGAAAAGCGGGAATCCAGGACAAGACTTCATCTTACGAGCATTTTAAATTAAAATTTTGTAGAAAGATAAAACACCCCCTGGTTCTATTTAAAATAAAACCAGTTTGCAGATGGATGTAAAATGCTTCCCTGAAGCATTTATCAGAATAAAGGTTGTTTTTTTAAGTTATTTGGAGTGTGCGTGCACTCATACAAAACATTTGATAACTTTAAACTGAAGTTTATATAAAGCAGGACTTCTGCAGAACACTTTAATTCGCGTTGTTAAAATGTAGTTTTTTTTCCGCGTATTGATGTATTGCTTATTTATAATAAGACATGTTTTGCAATTTCTTGCTACTAACATATTAAATCACGATAACTATGAATGAAGTTATACGCGGAAAAAAAATGTTCTGCTGTATATAAAATAAAATGATTTAAATGTTGTTTCTAAAAATATATTATATCATTTTAGAGTTTTCACCTTACCTTTGTCCATGGACTCATTAAGATCGCAAAATTAGTTAAATGATCACATTCACAAACAGTTTCATAATTATCCGAACGCTTTACTGTACATCCATCTTTTCCCCATAACACCCTGTGAATCAAGATAAATCTTTAAAAATATATGTTCATTTTAAACTGTTTTGGTTTCACGATCTCTGGATTAAGAGACAGACATTTTAGCCGCCAGATTGACTCTCTATATGTTTAGCATGTTGTTTTAGAAGGTAGTAAGTAAATCAGTTAAAAAGATAAAATGTCGCTTGCTCAGTTTGAGCTTGATCATAGATGGTAGTGGTAAGTGCAGTCTAACTTAACCGCCGCCTAGCACCGGTTTATGCAGAATTGTTAAACATTTTAAACAACATTCGGAACATTTAAAAATAAAACAAAAATATAACAAAAAACTGTTTAAATTAGAATTTACAAACATCTGCATAATTATGTATAAATACGGTAATTATTATGCGTGTTTCGATGTGATACCTTCTTGCCATTTTGTGACAATGACGCATGGTAAAATACTACCTGAATCCTAAACGAAATGACAATGGTCGAACTTAAATAAATAGAATTTTGAATGGGGGCCAGAGGTTATATTGTTTGTAAATATCAAATGATTGATAGTGATTTTCTCACAGATCTGTATAAGGTTTGTTTACCTTGATGCATTGCGGTAACTACATGTTGCTGATAACTGTTGATCAGTCTGAAAAGTAAAATTACAATTGCTAGAGTCTCTATTCTTTTCATTGATTTTTTACATATCTAAAACATAAGAGCAAAGTTTATATATAATTTTAATGCTTTTAAAACAAAATCAACTGTAAACGTTCCTTTTATTCAACGATTTAACACAAATTTAGGAAACGTTGCCTACCTTTTGATTGTTTACCATTTTAACGAAATGCGTCTTCATCACTATTTATGCTTTTATATCAGATGCATTTACTACTTATAGAGGTCAACATCACAGCAACAGAAGAAAGGTTTTCCTCAGTAGAACACAACTATACAGAAAATGACTAGGGATCCATTGATTATGATGTGATTTTCATCGGCAGAATGACATATTGACCTAAGTCACAGCCGACATTCTACCGGTGCATATAAAACAATGGATCATTAGTCAATAATGGTTTTATTATATCATAAGCAATGACATTTTTTAAAGGTCACGTTTAACAAACCTAACAGGATAAACAAAACAATAGCTTTGGCCTGTTTATTCTGAAGCGCTTAAAAATTTCGCTCGTAAAAAGATAAAGTCATGCGTTAAATGGCTGTGCGAACGCTGTACAAAGAATAATTGAAATATTGAAGTACTTATCATTGCGGTCTCAATTTTATATTTTATTTTGAATCGAACAATATAACATTTATGTATTATATTACAGCATGCAACAATAAATTTTACATGTATGCTGTTTGGTCATTAAATATGAGTCTGATTCTATTTTAGATCAAGAAAGTCAAATTCAGCCAGTTTTTATGATACTACAACCACCGAAGATGGCTTATAGTTTGTTCTGTTGAGTACGGCATGGACAAATAAGATTGCTGCTATTGTTAGATTATATGTAAATGCAAGAGATATGACAGTGAAAAAAGAGTAGAGTAATACATTGTCAATTGGCATTAAGTAGCTCTTTCTTTCTAAATACAGCAGTTTTGAAATATGAAGGTGCTCTGCAGCAATAACAAAACATCCCAATTGTATGTAATTGCCAAAAATAGTTACATTAAGAATTACATTGGAAATTCACGCGTCAAACAATAGTTTTAAATCTTAGAACTAAATCCCTGGAATTTTATATATTTAATTCAATCATCTTAATGGGCAAGAAAATTATAGCAATCCTGGAGAAATAACATTGTAAAACCGAGCCTGCAACATTTTCAATTTTGCCGTGTTGGGCTTTCTTTAGGGATTCTGTATTTATCTATTTTATAATCACATCTGTGTTATTTGTGCCGTGTGGCGGCTGTAAAAAGTATCCCCGTACATTTAATCAATGATGTTATATTTTCGATCCTTGAAGATCGTTCAGCACGACATTATTGTTGTGCTTGTGATATTTTTAGTTTCAACTTTTCGGCATTTTCTAGTTGGGTGGTTCCAATATTCCTACTTGAATAATGTTGAATCACCCTTAGGATATGTTGCCTGCTTTTTAAATTTGTCTCTTGACGTCTTATCTGTGATACGCAGGCTTCATAACCTCTGATCTCCTTTCAAAATTCCATTTTATTTAGTTCCGCCCATTGTTTTCTCGTTTAGGGCACACGCTTTTTATTACTTGGGGACCATACGCCGCTTTTCATGAAATTGCACGGAAGTGTCACATTGAAGGTTCCATGATAACCGCCGTATGAACACATCTGCGGATGTTTCTAAATTCAAAATTTTACTATTTCATGTTTAAATGTTGAATTCTGCTTAAGTCGGTGCTAGGGGGCGTGGACGGTAACTTGCACTTTCCAGTACCGTCCATGAAAAGGCTCAATCAAACCGAGCCTGCAACATTTTCAATTTTGCCGTGTTGGGCTTTCTTTAGGGATTCTGTATTTATCTATTGTAAAGTTCTATAACGGGCACATATTATTCACATTCTATTGTTAAATTAAACAAATACAGAACTTTATCGTATAGATTTTTAAATGCATAAACATACGAGACAATATTAATACTATTTTGCACGTAAAGTGTGTCATTTTGTATAAATAATTGGCATATACATGTAAATAGGTAAATATTTCTTTTGTATTGTTATTAACATACCCCAAAGTGTTGGAATGTTAGCGTAATATTAAAGTATTTAACTTCCGTCCATCTGTCCAACTTTACTGACATAACTGACGAGCCGAGTTCTATGTCATTTCTGTAACGATAAACTCAAGTTGATAGAACACACATGTCAGTAACCAAATCTATTTTGAATGTCCGAAAGATTTTCTAAAAAACAAAACATCTTAAAATTATTTTTTTCCATTTATAATGTCAGTTACTTTTTTCAATTTCTACTTCATTGCTTAATTGATCAGTTGTTTTTAATTAATATATGAAACATTGCTTTCTAAAGTAATAACTCCGTTGCATACGCGAAGAAAAGAATTACAACTTAGAGGATATGGTACTTACCCACTAAAAGCTGTATTTATTGACATCATGCCACTCAGATTTTTGTATAAAACAGCTGAATACGTCGTTGATCCTATGAAGTAGACAATATTAATATAACTTTTGCTTCAAAAATGTAAAGATATTTTTGGAGCCTCTGTGATCAATTGTTTAAAGTACCCGCTTTCAAATCACTTGACCCTCACAGCCCCACAACGCTGTGTTCTCGGACGGACCTGACAGCAAATTTCATATCAGAAAGCTATCCATCTGGTTGACGTGAGTGATATCTTCTCACTCAGGTGTCAGCTCATGCCTGGCAAAACTATAGGAAGGGGCACCAGAGGTCTTCTTTTACCAGTTAAGCTGAAAAGTCGCTATAAGACCCTAGTATACAGTGTCAGTATGGCTTAAATCCAACAACTTTTGCGTAACAAAGAAACCAACTAACATTTATTTGTTATTAGTAACTTATTGATTTAATTAATGTTTTTTTTTATAAATTCAAACATCATCATACCAGACAAAAACGCCTTGTTTTTTGCAAGCTCATGTCTTACCTGTCAGAGAAGCTTTGGGTAGATCCAAAGAAGCATTTTGTGATTCAGTAGGTGGAAACTTTATATTCGGTGAGTCCTGAATACTCCTTATTTCCAAAACTAAATATAAAAAAATCAAAAGTTTTTTAATTTCTTATTGATTTTCGAATATAAAAAATACACCTAATCATGAGCAAAAGAAAATCATAAGCAATATTCAGATTGATGTTTTATAACAGTCATGTGAAAAACATAGAATATGTCTAAATTACACGTTATCTACATTTCGTTCCTGATTGAATGTCAGTTGCATAATGTTTAATGACAGTAAGAGGTTTTACCATAAAATATGCTCAATACATATATATGTAGTATCTAAATATGAAAATATACCATAATATAGTATCTTACCTAAGTTATCAAATGTCTTTGAAAAGTTCCCTCCTGCGGGAGAACGGTTAAATGAGCTTGAAATAGCATCAGTGAAATTACTAATTACGTCTAAAACCTTTGACGCCCCTGATGGTGCCTAATTAAAAGAGTGCGATTTTATAATTTGCAAAGCAATACAGAACGTTATATTTTGACAGTGTCTACAGTTATTGTTGTTAGGAGTAAGATCAAACGCTATTTATTTTAAAACGTTACTATTTTACACAAATATATATACAAGAATGTACATTATACAACAATGAATTTAATAAGCAGTTTCAGATGAAAGTTAAGTTGAGCAAACATACAAAATTGTACAAATTGTATAATTAAATAGCACTAATTACATTTGTATAAGTTTTACGTCTTACAGTCGTCTTACATCATTTTAACAATCCAATTTACTGATTAGTCATTCAGCTGTTCTTATTTTGGAAGTTACATTATATTAAAAACAATCCCAGTTAAGAAGTAAGTCTAAAATACAGTTTAGTTTAGGAAACACGAAATTGCCATGTGCACCCCGAAGAAAAGAAACATTTTCAATGATTATAATATAAAAAAAACAAGAATAAACATCAACAAGGCCAAGGCAACGTTCACAGGTTGCGGCCCCCAACACACTCAAGTCGGGCACCCAGAAGGCACCAAACAAAAACCTGGAGTGGACATAAGGGTGAAAGGAGTGGGACATGTAATGTGAAATAATATCAACTAAAACGGGCCCATAAGGGAATTAAAGGGATAAGGGCTGTAAGGGTGAAAAGGTGGGGGGGGGGGTAAAAATGGGTGAGGGGGATTGAGAAAATACCTACCGTCAACGACAATCCAACAAGACAGACATCACAAAACATGTAAACATCCAAAACAAGTAACAATACAGACATGAAAAACACGTGAAGGAACACAGAGGGGTACCGCCTTGGAACGGTCAGTGGTAGTTAAACCACTGGGGAGTTTAAACCGGTTTTAGGCGCGCCAAACCTCACTCTTAGCCCCAATATGTTCCTGAATGACATGAAAGTGTAAATAAAATTAATCCCCGCCAAGTGAAATTCTAACAATGGTCATGGTAACATTAGACGAAATAAATAAAACATATACAAAATTATGAAAATATGTAGAAAAGCCTAATGACCATTACTTAAAATAATTGGGTCATAACCTCTTTTAATAAACCGTTTGATAATTTTAGTGAAGACGGCAGACAAATTACTATGACCCATGATCCTACAAAGTTTGTAAACCACATCTCCATAGAATTCAGGTTTGCTTATACCTAGTCGTAAAAGAGTTTTTAAATTTCAATTAAATTTCAAAACTAAGTCTGAATTACGATGGTAAAACTTTGTAAAATATTTACGCATTTTATGATAGCGATAACCTTGTTTAAGAAGTTTGTTAGTAATAAGTAACTTGCGTTCACACGACTGCATACACCCCATATGATGTAGCATGAGGTACATTTCTATCTAAATGTGGATAGTTAACAATATTAAAATAAGAATCATCTCTTTTATCGTAGATTTTAATTACTTTAGAAGTGTAAATGATAGACATGTTTAAATCTAAAAAAGATGTAATAACGTCTGAAGAGTAAGTTTTAGTCAATTTAAGTTCACTGGGATATATTTTAGAAGCCAATTGATCGAAATAAGGATTATTCATGTTAAGAATATCATCTAGGTAGCGGGAAGTGTTGTTAAATGCATGTGTAATTTCCTGATGTGAAGTAGGGGAAAGACTTAACATAAAATCCCTCTCATAGCAGTAAAGAAATAAATCAGCTACAAGTTTTATAAGGTGGGCACAATTAGTTCCCATTGGAATGCATGTTGTATATAGGGTAGAGAAATCGTAAGTACTTACAGATGAAGCTTGATAATTCTTAACTTTAAACTTCTCTAAAATTTCAATAGAATTTTTAACAGACCAAAAAAGATTTTTGCCCATGTTTTTCATAAACTGTTTCACAGTATCTAATCACATGTGTCTTGGTGGCAGTAAGACAAGAAGTCAATAAAATATAAAGATTACTGGTAGTACAAGATGTAGAATTAGCAATAAAGCGGTGGATTTTTTTGTAATTTAGGAATCCAGTACATGATAGGAAGTTTAAGCTCTTTCTCATCAACACGTACTTATAAATCATTTCAATTCGTTTTTTTTTAAAGTTTAATAAAACAAAACAAACCTCTGACGACGCTGACGATTGATCACCAATAGCTTGCCATGACTCAGTATTACTTGTACTCAACAAGTTACTAGTAGTTTCAAAGAAGGACTGTAAAAGATATCATACTGTTTATAGTTTACACATTTTGTAGTAGTAGTAGTAGTAGTAGTAGTAGTAGTAGTAGTAGTAGTAGTAGTAGTAGTAGTAGTAGTAGTAGTAGTAGTAGTAGTAGTAGTAGTAGTAGTAGTAGTAGTAGTAGTAGTAGTAGTAGTAGTAGTAGTAGTAGTAGTAGTAGTAGTAGTAGTAGTAGTAGTAGTAGTAGTAGTAGTAGTAGTAGTAGTAGTAGTAGTAGTAGTAGTAGTAGTAGTAGTAGTAGTAGTAGTAGTAGTAGTAGTAGTAGTAGTAGTAGTAGTAGTAGTAGTAGTAGTAGTAGTAGTAGTAGTAGTAGTAGTAGTAGTAGTAGTAGTAGTAGTAGTAGTAGTAGTAGTAGTAGTAGTAGTAGTAGTAGTAGTAGTAGTAGTAGTAGTAGTAGTAGTAGTAGTAGTAGTAGTAGTAGTAGTAGTAGTAGTAGTAGTAGTAGTAGTAGTAGTAGTAGTAGTAGTAGTAGTAGTAGTAGTAGTAGTAGTAGTAGTAGTAGTAGTAGTAGTAGTAGTAGTAGTAGTAGTAGTAGTAGTAGTAGTAGTAGTAGTAGTAGTAGTAGTAGTAGTAGTAGTAGTAGTAGTAGTAGTAGTAGTAGTAGTAGTAGTAGTAGTAGTAGTAGTAGTAGTAGTAGTAGTAGTAGTAGTAGTAGTAGTAGTAGTAGTAGTAGTAGTAGTAGTAGTAGTAGTAGTAGTAGTAGTAGTAGTAGTAGTAGTAGTAGTAGTAGTAGTAGTAGTAGTAGTAGTAGTAGTAGTAGTAGTAGTAGTAGTAGTAGTAGTAGTAGTAGTAGTAGTAGTAGTAGTAGTAGTAGTAGTAGTAGTAGTAGTAGTAGTAGTAGTAGTAGTAGTAGTAGTAGTAGTAGTAGTAGTAGTAGTAGTAGTAGTAGTAGTAGTAGTAGTAGTAGTAGTAGTAGTAGTAGTAGTAGTAGTAGTAGTAGTAGTAGTAGTAGTAGTAGTAGTAGTAGTAGTAGTAGTAGTAGTAGTGTAGTAGTAGTAGTAGTAGTAGTAGTAGTAGTAGTAGTAGTAGTAGTAGTAGTAGTAGTAGTAGTAGTAGTAGTAGTAGTAGTAGTAGTAGTAGTAGTAGTAGTAGTAGTAGTAGTAGTAGTAGTAGTAGTAGTAGTAGTAGTAGTAGTAGTAGTAGTAGTAGTAGTAGTAGTAGTAGTAGTAGTAGTAGTAGTAGTAGTAGTAGTAGTAGTAGTAGTAGTAGTAGTAGTAGTAGTAGTAGTAGTAGTAGTAGTAGTAGTAGTAGTAGTAGTAGTAGTAGTAGTAGTAGTAGTAGTAGTAGTAGTAGTAGTAGTAGTAGTAGTAGTAGTAGTAGTAGTAGTAGTAGTAGTAGTAGTAGTAGTAGTAGTAGTAGTAGTAGTAGTAGTAGTAGTAGTAGTAGTAGTAGTAGTAGTAGTAGTAGTAGTAGTAGTAGTAGTAGTAGTAGTAGTAGTAGTAGTAGTAGTAGTAGTAGTAGTAGTAGTAGTAGTAGTAGTAGTAGTAGTAGTAGTAGTAGTAGTAGTAGTAGTAGTAGTAGTAGTAGTAGTAGTAGTAGTAGTAGTAGTAGTAGTAGTAGTAGTAGTAGTAGTAGTAGTAGTAGTAGTAGTAGTAGTAGTAGTAGTAGTAGTAGTAGTAGTAGTAGTAGTAGTAGTAGTAGTAGTAGTAGTAGTAGTAGTAGTAGTAGTAGTAGTAGTAGTAGTAGTAGTAGTAGTAGTAGTAGTAGTAGTAGTAGTAGTAGTAGTAGTAGTAGTAGTAGTAGTAGTAGTAGTAGTAGTAGTAGTAGTAGTAAGTAGTAGTAGTAGTAATAATTCTTTCACATATATTAAATAATTCTTTCACAAATATTACCGTAGAAAGACCGTCATTTATGGTTATGTTAGTGTAGTCAATAGTTGCTATGACTTCTAGAGTTGACGTAACCGCTTCTAATTCACCACTATATGTTTTGTTGCTTTCAGTTTGATTGGTTAATGACGATAGTTGATCAAGTACATCAACTACTGTCTCGGTTGTCGGTGTTTCTTTAATAATATTTACCTAAATAACGAAATGTATCATACAATAAAGAATTGAATAAACTATTTTACACATTTAAGTAATTATATCTGATGGAAAACGCGTTGCTTTTCATTACTTATCATTAATTCATTTATCAAAAAGAATGTATTGTTTGGGTAATATGCAAAATAGTAAGTATAATTTTCTTCTTTGTATTGTCTTATCAACTAAAACAGAATTTCTAAACAAAATATAAACTAATTTATTTACACTTTCAGTTATTTCCTCTAGCGCCTTTCTAATACAGTTGTAATGAGGTAACAACCACTCCCCTTCTGTTGAACACTTTCTCGTTACATAATTAGACAAATCTATAATAATCAAATATATGTGTGAAAACGACAAAATATAATTAATAGCGACATGGTCATGAAAAAAATTTAGTTGGAGTTTTTAATGTCCTACTATTTAGATATGTGAATGTTCGATTTATTTCAAATCAACTTTTCATCAGAAAGTATCGTTTAGTAAGATTATCAATTTCAGAATTATATTTTATTAAATAATTGTTCAGTTTCAAGAACATACCTTGATTTATTTTGGAACATGGGAACACTCGTGTTTCGCCTGCTTTTGTTTCACTCCAAATCTGTCCATGGATGTCTGTGTTTTTTTCACATGGACTAACTTGTTTGCTTGGAGCTGAAGTATAGATTTCATTCTGCTACATATGTATTTTTGTAGAAATTGAGAGTTATGAAAAAGAGATGGAAGTATTCCATACGTCCATATATATAAAATATTAAACTGTTTTCTACATGTAGCTGTGTTTCATTAACTCCAACAGTTTATCAGTAAGTTTGTAAGGTTTTGTAACAAGTTATGTCACCCAGAAAATAGGAAATTTGGGATGAATTAATGCGATAAGTACTAAAAACGTGAATTGATATTTATAACAGATATACAAAATTAGCGGGACTTATAAACCAACGACAAAAAGTCCTCAATAGATCTGTTCAAGGTATCATTAGGTGACTTTTTCATCAGTAATTTAAATTAAAACAGCAGGGTGTTAAATATCACATTTTATTACCCGTGTATTATTACACAATTGGTATTCCTTTGAAAGTGGATTGGCAAGGCGGTAAGTCTAAAACAGATTTACACGTGACCGGTTGTTAGTTGCTATCATTCAACCGGGTAGTTTTAGTGCCATGACATAGTTAATTACTTAAAACTATGAAAATGATAAATCGTAATTTAAGTAACTTTTATTTATACCAATCTGATCAATGTTCATTGATTTTGTAAATGACAAATAGTGCACGTGAAGTGCATTTCCATGTTTTACAAGGAACCGGACAAAATGTGTGTTAATCCAACACCAATCGTAACTTCTCAAGAGTTTGAAAAATTATTTAAATATATATATGACTTAAAAAATTTATATTTGGCATCTCAGTCAAGTCGGATATATGATAAAATTTGCTAAAATGCATTATATCACGTGTTCCGACTTTTTTTCAGAATGATAATAAACCTTGATTTTATAAAATTTATATAAAGATGTTATATATTATATTAATAAAAATAGTTTTTATATGGAACAATTAATTGACTTCTTTATTTGCTAATATATATGTTGCCACATTTTTTACAACACTAATCTCAATGTCAGGTCTGTCATCGTAAGAGGGAATTCTTAAACAATCGTCTTTTCCATGCCTTTTTGGGACAATCTTGGCCAGATAGCTATCAAGGCATCTTTTGTGTTTCTGTTAAAAGCTTTTTATATGACTTTCTAATTTTTACCTTACACTAACTCGAAATTGTCTATGAATGTCTACTACATTTCTATGTATTTTTGCCCTACGCAAATTGCGCATGCGTGAAAAAAATACTATTTCCGGGCATTATTTCATAGCAACGGACCGCGTCGTAAAAAGGTCTATATGTACTAACTTACCTTTTATGCATTTAGGTGCACTTCCGCTCCATTGTCCAGACTTCAGACATACGCGAGAACGATAGCCTTCTAATACATAATCGCTTTGACAAGAATAGTCTATGACTGAATCAATTTTGAATGTAGCATGTGAATCTGAAATTGTAGGTTGGTCTGTGACGTTTGGGCGTCTGCAGTCTGGTAAATGAAATAAAAATAGAAACATGATAAAATATAATAATTGTCATAAATAGTGAGTGTAAATTAAGTTGTAAGGGTCTTTATACTGGGCAGATTATAAAATGTTTAAGCGGTTGCATTAAATGTTCATCTTACTGCATAAACAAAATTATTGATATACAAAGAATTGTTTTCATGCATTGACATTTGACATGTTTATCATAACAATAGCATAGTTATAACATTTATTGATTTTCACTATCGTTACAAAAGTATTATCTATATACACCACTGTTGCAAAGTTATCAAATAATTTCCATTTTAAGTAAATAAACCTATTATGTAGTACGAGATTCGTTATATAAATGATATACCCGTATATAAACAGCTGTTTGCTATATAACAAGCACTTAGTGGTCCGAGTTAGATAAGCTTACAGCTGTTTTTTGTAAGCCATATAACCTGTCAAAAACCTTCATACAATCTAAACAACATCATAAATTCAAGAATAATTCGAATGAAAGTTCCGGATCATAGATATTGACATATGTGATATTCATTTTCTTACAATATTATCTTTGCACACAATAAACGGTATTGCTATACTATTTTTATTGCTATTTGACATGCAAAAAATAAAAATGATTGATTTTGTTTTCATTTTTAGATATAAGCGAAATTAGGAATGTTTAGAAGAGTGCTTTTCACTCTTGATTATCCCACGGTATAAAATAGGCTTTAAGGCACTAAAACTGTCATTAATACTTATTTTTAACAAAAAAGTCTCTTAGAAACAGTATGTCTTATTTTTATACGAGTGATCATGCGTTGATCAAATTAGTCGGTTCCTACTGGGCAATCGTGCCAATGTCTGTCGTTACGTAAACACCAATGACCTTTGACATCTTTATATTCTTGTTAGGCTTTGTTAACAAATATGTTTTGTAAGCCTGTAGAACCAAATCGTGAACATTATTTATACACTCTAAGCAAGCATTCATTTGAATGAATACAATAGCAACCTTAAGTATGTACTTACATACAGGCAAGCATGTTATTGATACATTGCCATTCCATGTTGCTTTTTCTGAACATAGAAATGTGGCACTCGTGTTTTCATTTGAAAAAGAATATCCAACTTTGCATTTTATTAAGGCGACGCTTCCAAAATGTGTTGAATTCTTCGGAATGTATGTTGTCTCTTCACTGTTATTGATAGATAATCGCAGACGACCGCAATCTATAAGGTATAATATCATAATGAAGTTCATAAAAAATGAAAACGTATTCTTCAATATTTATTAATATTTAAAGGAATACAAAAAAATAGAACATATTCATAACAATCGAGCGTGTGCAAAAATAAAAGTATTATATAGAGATGTATCTGACCATTCTAATGGATGAAGACTGAAGAAGAACGAACCTACTGGAAGACACCTGGCTTGGTCTGTTGACAACGTACCCCATGTACCGTTCGCCTTGCAATGAATGATATCATTACCAAATATTTTATATCCTGGATGACAAACATATTTGGCGACAGATTCGTTTGCTTCTAAATGAACATACCCGAAAGGAATATCTGGTGGGCTGCCACAGTCTACACGAAAAATAAACAGTATTGTTTTTGTTGCAATACTTTTTAATACGAAAAAATCTTTTTTTTTAAATAGAACTTGCTTATGATATTTGTTTACAATGTGTATAAATAGATAAGATAGGGGTAAATCTTGACGGCGCAATAAAAAATGATTAAAAATTTTGTTTATTGCAAAATTTGAAAATATATTATTATTATTATTATTTTGTAAAAATAATGTACCTGGTTTTATTTTACTCGAAGTTATCATTGATATTGACGAGCGGGTACTTGTTGGTACTGTCGTGCGTTGTTCTGTTGGAGTATTTGATGTTGCAGTTTCTGCTGTAAAAGATGGTGTTATAGTTGTATTCTCTGAATATTGTGTAAAAGTTTTTGTTGTTAAACGTGAAGTTAAAGTTGTGTTCTCTGTTCGGCTATTAAAGCACTAAATAAATATGAAATCATTTCATTAAAATACAAAGTGTATGTTTTATGTTTTATTATCGTACTTTAGCTTCATAACTATAAATACGGGTACGAGGTATTTGCTCAGGCCTTTTCCAGATAATAATAAAAACGTGCAAACCTGTACATTAAGTCACTGCATTTAAATTATTTCGCTTCGTTCGTTCTTTATGTCAGAGTTTTAAATATTAAACGGTAACATTTTTATGATATTCCTAATCTTGTCATATTACTAAAATACACATTGTCAATGAAATTATCTTACAAAGTAATTAAAAGTAAAGTAAACTGGTGTCATAAAATAGTTCAGCCTTATCTAATCAGCATTGAAAGCTCAAAAAGGGATCAGCATGGCAAACGACCAAGCATATTGTTATTAAGTCATAAGCATGGACAAATGATTCAATAGTTGAATATATATTTTTCAACATAGAGGACAATTCAGTCTTTTTGAAAAAAATATCATCATAAAAATGATATGAAAAAAATAAAATTGTTCAGGGTAATCAAATATATTTGATAAAATTGTTAGCTTGTTAAACAAACCAGAATTCAGAATAAACTTATCATCCGATTCCATTGATACATTTGTTAACACAATGTAAATTAGTAAGCACCGAAAACGACCTAGGATTTTATTTCTATCAAAGTGTTCAGCATAAAAAAAGAGTCAATATCTTTTTTGAAAACGTGGCTTTACAAAGAACGGTCATACATTTGAATACATAAGATATGACTGTATAAAATAATCACACGTTAAGAAATAAATTACTTTGCTACGTATAGCGTAGAAACACAAATCAAAACAAGCTAACAATGTTTGAAACCGACATTTGGAGAAGAAGATATAAAGTGACCACATTCAACATTAGCCTGAACTACTTATTCGTTTTCCATATCATATTGTATGAGTAATATATATATACTGTGTGTCTGGTTTGACTATACAAAATTTATGAGATTATGATTAATTTGTTAAAAGTAATCGACCAACACCACACGGTCTAGAGTTTTGTCAGTTCACAAGCACTTAAAGATTGACCAAGCTCTAGATGAATGTTTACATACTTATCTTTCGCCAAAACGGTTTTGTATTTTTTCATGGCCGGTTAAAACGTAAAAAAGGTTGATAAACATGCTGACTAAATGGAGTATATCAGAGCTTAACACTGTTTGAATTTACGCATTTATACAATAACCCCCAGTTATCTTAAATTTTTGTTAAATCACTCTGAGGTAAAGTTTGAAAACATAATGACAAGGAAGTAAACACTTATATTGGCTCCTGACAATTACAAGATAACACACAAGAGTGTGTGTATGTATATTTGATATTTTCAAAATGTTTAAAATAGTTGTAGATCTTCAAAAAATTAAAATTATTAAGGTTAAGTCAACTATTGTAACACGTGTGCCGCTCCAATCAGGTTATACTAGTACTTTTAACATTTTCTAAGAAACAAATCTGCTTGAAGTTAATAAACTTTTTTATTTTCAATCAAATTCAGCAACTACTGTTTTAAGTCTGCTGAGGACCGTCATAGACTTGTTTGATGACCTTTCTGTATATCATTTACACACACAGGTACTTATCACGGCTAAGTTATAGTTGGAAAAAATTATAACATAAATTATATGATTTATACAACTAAAAGTGTGAGCGGATCGACCGACTGTAACTATTCAAAATTATTGACGTCGAGATAGGATAGTCGTTGGCTTTCTTCACGACTGCGGTAAATTCCTACAATAATAATAATTGTAGACTTTGAATAAAGAAGTGATACATATACGTTGTTATGGAATATATCAATTTTACTCTCGAACTCACAATTGTAACGTCATGATTGTGTGAGATATCAACATGTGTATTAGTAAATTCAACATTACACCTTAATAAATACTTTTTTTTCACATTCATTAATTCATTATTTTAACCTAAACCAAATTTAAATGTAAACTTTACGAATTCACAAGAAGACTTCATGAATGTAACGTCACACATTTATTGAACGTAAATACATGAAGTAATACTGAACTTAAAATAGTAAGCTCATGATCATGAAATTGTTGAAAAATGAGTGAGTGAAAATAAAAAAGTGAATTTTTATGAAGTTGAAATCATTAATTCGTGAATTAAAACCATAAATTCTTGAAATTAAAATGTCACAGTTGGTCTTATAGATCAAACAACTGCTACTTTAACAAGGGAAATATTTCAAATTATCCACGCAGTGTTGACGCATATGACAAAGAAGTATGATTGCAATAGTTTAAAGTATTTGTGTGGCATTAATCAATGACTCATGTTCGTGTTGTTTCATTGAACGTGTAAATACGATGGATATAATCACGTTGATTAATTGTATTAACTCACTTTCGCATCGGATAAATTTAATCTATGATCGGTTTAATGATACTCTAAATAATGTGCATTGCAACTTACAGGATACCCATCTACATTATAGGAACTCCGCCGAGGTCCAAAAATCCTAAAATATAAAAGTTTAAATTTGGAACAAAGATCAACTGTGACACTTAAACAGAAAAATTTGCAAAGGTAATTTATAAACATACTCGGAGAAAAATTGAGAATCGTATTTCTGTGTGCCTGATCGAAGTTTTTGGTTGTGTTTTATCCAATTAGAATAATTAGTTTGAAAACAAAACGTATTGAGTAAATGATCTAAAATCTCGTATACAAGTTATTGGGTTAGACCTACATTAAAATGAACATTACTCTCCAAAAATTATTTTCATCATGTTAAAAAAAGTCTTAGTGAAGTCCAACATTTTGTTTAAAAATAGCAACGAATACAGACCTGCTGAATATTCTTATAGGTCGGATGACGCATATACATTTTTATTTCGGAAAAGACACTTTTAGTGATTAACTGATAATCTTACTGAAATCGATTAAATATGAAAATATCCAGAAGGAATTTCAATTGTTACCACTAAAACGTTAAATATATTAACTTACATCAAAAAACATTATTTTTTAAGAAAAATAATTTCACTTTTAAGTGTTATCTGTTTCATAAGTGTGGAATATTTCTTAATTTTTCAAATACCTTTTAAGTGTGTAATTTTATATCTTTTTATGGTTATGCTGTAAAGGAACTCCACTTAGGTCCAAAAGCCTAACAATATGAATTTTATTTCTATACGTTGTTCAGCTTGGGCACAGAAATACATGTATATGAAAGGGAATAATGAATGTACACAGAAAAAAAGAAAATCTTACTAATGTGCTAATCGAAGCCCGATTTGAGAGAAAGGAGCGTTCATATCAATCTGCCTTAATAGGTTTAAAGATCGATAATATGTTAAGTATTGTTATCCATTACAAAATTTAACTATGTTAATATTTTAAAACTAGTAAGAGTTTGTTAATAACATACGATATGTACGATATGAATAAGCTGATAAGACTATGTAATCATAAATTAAAACAATAAACATCGTCGTTAATTGGACGTTTATTTGCCTGCATTGGTGATAAATATCAAACCTTTTTTATGGAAAAAATGATAAATCATACTTCTTACACTTTATCATTAATTTCTTTATCTCGCTAAATGTATATTCTACTTAACAATTTAAACAAATGTATATCAAGCACTTAAATGTCTCCTTGTAAAATTGTTGCACAAATTCTAAAGAAAATGTTTAATTTTATTTAATACCGTATACGGTTTATAGAATATTATTTGTCAAACTCTTTTAAAAATATTTAAATAAAAAAGATTATTATTTATTATATTTTTATTTTTGTTATTTACTATCATGCCGGATAAAAGTTCAATGTTAAAACACTTTTAATTGGAAAGGAGCTATAAATCGTTTCAAAACAACTTTGTACTGTTTCACCTTATTATACAGGACCTACAAGAGAAAGAGATTCTTGAGATAGACATTGTACATGTTTATATAAATTATTGCATAACGATTTCTACAAAAAAAACCTAAAAACAAAAACATTACGATTTGTCCATGAAGCCTGAAGATGTATAATACCTAGATCCCATATATGAGCTACAATAACGCCGTCATCACTGGCTTGAACATTTTTTCCTCCTCCCATTCCATTTGCTATACAAATCAAAGCACCATTAGATGTCCCGTTTCCTGGACCAGGTTGCCAAAAGTATACACGATTATAACTATTATATGCGTAAAGAAATCCACCATAGCTACAACCAGCGGCCGTTTTAACCTCGTCGTATGCCAAGTTTCCATTACCAACAAACCGGAAGCCTGAATTTACTCCAGATGTTGCTTCAACCTAAAACAAATATTTCATTTTGACTCTAATGATAGTTCATTTGAATTTAAAGTTATAATTTTTTTTTTATAAAGACATTGTTCATAAGATACAGCGTATTTGTTTCTCGTCACAACTATTTTATGATACTAGGCAAACAAAATGTTACATGAAAATTAATATTTATTCTATTTTACAAAGATTATTCTGTCAATAATTTTGGATAAAAATTTTCTGTCTTAGCTACAATGTATATTTCATTACCCAAGCTTTAACAACAGTTTCACTAAAGTTATAGTTAGTTCCATAACTTGGACTGAAAACAGAAGGAACTGTAGTTTGTGATGAAAAAGACGTAGTTAATGATGAATTCCTCCATGCATATAATTCCAAAGTTCCATTCTTAACAGCATTAAAATTCCAACCATCCGTGCCAGCAAATACATCTGAAAAATGCATTATTAATAGAGATTTCATGTACCCTCTTCCGTGCATAAGTGTCTGCAAAAGCACGAAAAAGGGTGATTAACGCTATCATAAAACGTATACGTCTAAATCCAGTACTTCGCATTTAATGTAAAGAAACGATTGCTTTCGTCCTCCTCTCAAAATGCCAGTGCGATGTCATTCGATAGTAATGTTTTGAATATAAAACGACCGGTCAGCCTTTGCTTTTAGCTGTTTTAGAAGGCGCCCAATGTCATTATGCATAATTATGTTTTCTTTAATAGTAATCGGGTGATCTGCAATAAATGGGCATTAAAATACATTGAAATGTATCTAATTGTAGTTTACAATAGAGAGAGATTTTTTCAAACAAATCATAAATCATAAAGCAATATAATTATAAGAAATTGCAACCAAAAAGTTATTATCATAAAATATCTGTCCAATTTCTGCATGGTACAAAAAAATGACATACATATCCTACAAAAATATATTTTAACACTTACAAAACAAACAAAACAAATAAAAACAATAATTTGAACCGACATTAGATAATGATTTATATGTAATCGTTCATCTCTCTTACTCATTTTGTGTGAAAGAAGAAACACATCTTCCGCCATTTTTGTAATTTGTTGTTTTCAAAGGCTGTCGTATTTATGGCGTTCTATTTTGTTTTCACGCTATGCAATTTCTGAACAATGAAATAACAAGGTAAACAACCTAATTGTGAAAGTAATTTCTTTAAATTAACAAAATCCTGAATTAAAGTTTTCTTTTATCCCATACTTCACCCACCAGTATACAAAGCGCATGGTCGAAACCCATGGGTTCTGATTTCGCCCAACTACACAATGAAGTGTGCACGTAACGAGTTCGCATGGGTAACCGAGGATGACAAAAACGGTAAATATCATAATAACAAGTACAAATGTTGCTACAATACAGCAATTGAGAAGCTCTGCGCAAAAAATGCGCTCATTACAGATACCTTACCAAATCATTCCTGCGCCTAGGTCTTTTCTATTTAGATTTAATACTAGTGAACATTATCAAGGCATCCATGCAAGAAATGCAGCAAGTGACGATGACCTAGTAGATATCTGATTACACAATTTTCTTATAAACTTTTCAATGGTTAATTGGATTTAACCAGAATTGTACATCAATTGTACATCTATGTATATCATAGATGAATAGGCGGACGAAGACATAGATATATTCTAAGACCCAGATAAATACTAGAAGAAGAACACAAAGTGGTATAAAAAATTTGGGATGAATTTCAAAAAGACCAAATTCAGGATTTTTTTTGTTATACGCGTTAACAAAAATAATGGTACATTAAAAATCATTAATAAATTTGCATGGCATGTTGATATAATGAAACACTATTTATCAAAGGAAGACTGTTAACTGAATTCTAGATTGATATGAGGAAATTCACAAACATCATGAACATGCGAGTCAAAGATATAAAAGCTACCTGACATTGATTATAAATAAGAAGCTATTGCTTATTGAATTATTAGGAAATCAATCTACTATTTTGTTGAATTGCTTCAAAATCCTCGTCCAGTTTTAACACCTTATGTTAAAAATGCAGACGAACGTTTCTGTTGTTAAAATGTAACAGTATTCGGCAATTCCACACAAACCACCAGGAGCTATTAATTTACCGAAAAAAAAACCTACGGAAAAGACAATTTCAAAATGATAATTCGATGATATAACAGTAAAAATAGCAAACTTAAATTTTTTTGATAAAATCATGAAGAGTGCAATTTAAGGTTGAATATGTTTGCTTTTCATTTTCTGCAAAAATATCCAGTTCGTTATTTATTACCATAGCGCGAAACAAATGACCGTAAATAGATTTTTGGACTTTCACAATGTAAAGGTCATAATTATTTATAGCTTTCGAATTCATGTACAACAATAAATACATACATAGCCCACTGTGTTATACAAATAATTAATAGTAATTTCCTGTGTAAGAAATGATTTACCAAATTTAAGATTTTTTTTTGTCTTTTATACTGCTTTTATGTATGATATTTGTTCCCGTTCTCATCCATTAGTATGAATGCGAATCACCGGATTGGAAACCAATATTTGACTTTACATATTAACAGAAAACCGGAAGGAATTCTTTGTTTCCGAATTTATTATCACCTGTAAATTGAAGGGATTAATTGATAAAAGTCGGGTCCATGGACAAAAAATGGCATAAAGTTGTCCATTTACAACTTTCGCCATATGTGATTAGTTTCATTTGTGCAAATTTTTATCTTTATCATCCATATCTTTAATATTTTTTTACTGTCTATATTAGCATAATTGTTTTCATTATTATCAAATTTATCTTTACTATGGTCATTGTTCTTATTGTCCTAATTATTATCATCATTATAATCGACATCATCATTATAACAGTACTACATGTATTATTACTATTATCTTTATAACAATAATGTAACAGTTGTATTTCATTACAATTAATAAATTTAATCGAAAGTAACTTACAGTCATCTTCAGAAGTCGGTGCCCAAACTCTAATAGTTTCATTACTAAATCCGTACACAACAAAAGCGTTCTGAGTTGATGTGTTGTCGTACATTCCCATTGAAGAACCTACCAATATAATTAAGCATCCATTCGATTTACTTAGGAATATTTTGGGTAAAAAACGAATGGTTTTTTAACAATGACTGGTTTTTAGATAAAAGGTAAAACGGGGGAATTGTTCCTTTTAATAAAGACCACTGGGACCATCTTTTGACAAAACGTTTTGGAAAATCTCATTGTTACTGTTGTAATGAGAACAGTAGGTATGTCATGTCATACATAGGACGTTTTAATACATAATATAGATTAAAAAAATATATATACTTACCAACAGAATCAGAATAGTAATCAGGATATGTTTCCGTAGACGATGGAAACTAAGTTCTTGATATCACTAATGAAGGATAATCACCTAGGCCATGGGATTCCTCAAAATAGTTGTTCTGAGCTTTAACAAAAATATTAATCTTGGAATAACACTGTTTATATGTATTGATAAATGTATCTAATGGGTTATCTTTGATTACATTTTGTAAGACGTACAGAGTTGTTCAATGTCAAAATACATGTACGAAAAGCAAGCAATCAATGGCGGAATAGAACCACTATGACAAATACAAACCTCGAAACGCAAATGTCATCATAAAAATGCATATTTCAAATCTTATCAAAGGTGTTGAAGTCATCAAAGGTCAAATTTTATGTTCATTGCTCAAATCTTATTTGATTTAAATTTGCAAAATGTACAAAACTCTTTCGAGCATGCTTAAATGGTTTCATTAAAATGCTTAAATATTGTAAACTATAGAAAAAACAATTCTATGTATAACAAAGATTTACCAGAAAATGTCAGTTAATGTAACATACCATCTCGTCTGCTTTTTTGATATTCATTTAAGGCCGATTATACCTAAGAAATGCTTTTAATTTTATTTTTTAAAAACCTGTAGTATTTGGTATACCTCTGTAGTTCCAAAATACCTGCTAATTAGCCAATTTCCTGTTGTTTTTTTTTCTTGCAATTAGAACAGTTATATCGAAATAGTATTTTGTATGGAAGTCAAAATACTACTTCGCATACATTTTGCTACTTTTCTGGCAAATAATTTCAAATTAAGCACTACTTTAGAAAACATGCATCTAATATGCTCCAAAACCATAATATAAACACTATATAACTCAAGTTTGCCGTTCCTAAAGAAGGAAACATTTACTCGCACATGGGTTTTTAACAAACTGCACTTAAATTTGATACAACGTTGAATTCGATAAGCTTTATAAGAAATGTTTGGCTCCCTGCCAGTTCTGATTGCTGGGTTTTGTTGGGGGATGCGATCAATGAATGTCTCCTTCTTGTTGATTCTTCTTTCCATATTTTTATACAGTTAGGACTTTCACTTATTGAATCAGTCTGCCCTTTAAACATATGCTAAACGCGAAATACGTATTACTCCTGTTGTTGTCTTGTACTTTAAAATTAAATTAAATTGTTGTCAAGTTTAGAATCTTTGAAGTCAGATTAAATTTATTACTCGGGCTTTTGTTTAATTTGCTATGACCTGCAAAGAAAAAATACTACCTAGTTCAAAATCAAGGAATCAAAGATAATACTTTTAACTTCCCTAAAGTACCCCTCTAAATTTACAGGGTTTTTTTTGTTGTTTTTTTATTGTTTGACAACAATTATACTTACAATGTTTGTTGAATTATAAAGAAACAACATATTATATTAACCTCCTGTAGATATGAATTGTCCTGTCCTTACGAAATCTGCGGGGGGCAGGGTAGATTTTTTCCCAAGCTCGAGCTCTGACTTGAGCGTAATAAGATTCAATATCAGTGTATCCATTCCAGTATGGCCCTTTTCCTGGATTAAATAGAATGTTTTCATGTTTTCATATGAGCAAATTGTTCTCAATTTTATCATCACACTAAACCATTTGCAAATAGAACGACTGATTACGGGTAGAAGAGCTTGCAATATTTTAAAGGGATTTTAATTAGGGTAATGTCGTCACATTTACATATATACAGGCCAATGCAAAATCGTTTCTTCGGTTCGGAGAAGCGCCACTAGTTTGTCAAAAATAGCATATTCTCACATAATAAACAAATATTGATAAAATCTCACTTGTATAATCAAATCGTATGTAATTATCGGCATTATTTACATTTTTATGGTTAACGCTTTTTTGTTAATTTGAGAGACTGACAACCATAAATAATAACAGAATAATAAAGATTTATAATTTAGTTATTAATTGTCTGCATATTTTCTTGTAATCAGCGGACATTTAGCTAAAAAAATTGCATCTATTTTAATTTTACTCGATAAACCTTGACATGTGTTGTTGTTGTTCTCTAATGCATTATGGGTTGTATAACTACCATTGTCAATAGCAATTGCTGCTGAAACGACCAAAGCGTACAGCTGAACATTTTTATAACCTTTTTGTGTTCGTTTTCTCAAATTTGGTATAAATAGGCCAGAAAACGATCAACTTCAGTCGGTTTTCATTTTATCTTTCGGTTAGTCTACATTATTGTCGTTTTCTTCTGAACGGCACATTTTGTCTATTTTTAACGCAAAACAAAACATAGACTTAAGATTCTTATTTTACATTTAATCAATTATTATCTAAGAATAATTGATAAGAACTTGATAATTTGTTTCACATTAATACGATCACTGACTTGACCAAACTTTTTTAACGTTTCCACATTTTGAATAGAAATTAAACGACAGTTGCAATAATGATTTATGTGAAGTAAATATAAGATATAGCTATAGGAGATTTAGGACTGAATCATATACATGTGTTGATGTTATTTACAATACTGTTATCTGAATATTTGACATTTGAATTTGTTAACAGTTTACCACAAATTAAAAAAAAATGTGAACAGTCCTTCTTTTTTGTGACTCAATTTTTTATCTTAAATTGGCATACCTCAAGAAGTGAGGAATCAATATCAAGTACTGTGGAGTACAGTGTTCTTGCCATACATAATTATACAGAGTAGCCCACTATTGACAGATGTCATTATAGCATAGTTCAGCTAAATGGATCTATAATTTTTAGCAGCCGTCCGGAACAAGTATCATCAGTCCCTCTCTAACCATAACAATTTCTATTTTATATAGAACATTGTTATAATTGTGATCAATTCATTGTTTGTGAATGTATCGTTGTATACAGTCCAGTCCGATTATTGGTCACCAAGTTACCACATTTCTAAGAAGGTTAAAGGGGCCTGGTACCATATAGCGGGACTGTAGCGCAACAATAAAAACAACTGTTACAGTGTTTCGTCTAATAAGCTTTATGTAACCTGTGAGCTATTTAACAGGCTAAACCAAGCCAAGAACGGTTGCTGTTCTTCTGCAGCAAATATTTTTCTCATTCCCACCTGACCGATTAAAAATTGATTCATAGCTCCTTCAATATTGTGTTTTATTCGTCCATTTTTGCATATATTCCGAGAAGGTTTTTAAATGAGGTCATACGAGTATGAATTAACCCTTTATTGATGGGTACCTTAGAAATATCTCAGTGAACATTTTTTGTGCGTTACCCAAAAATGTAAATTTAACTCGAGCACTAGATAAACGTCAGTTTTAAACTTGAATCACAGTTTTTCAATGAAATATTCATATTGTGTCACTTTTTATTTACATGATTTTCTATAACATCTTTTACCGTACCAAGTATTATTATTTCTCAAAAAGTAATGACATTCATAGATCTTACAGCTAACATGCAACGTATTCAAACGTATAAAAGACGTATCCGTTAAGCAAACGTTATACTTACAATGTTCTTACAAGCTTCCGAATGCTCCGAGAATACTTGATATTTCTCATAACCAATAAAACAAATTTAGTCATGCTCTATAGGCACAATTTAAGAGAAAGATTTGCCTGTGTGTCTGTAAAAATGACACATGTATATTTTGTAAAACATTTATGAATTAAATTAGACATTAAACCTGTGTATACACAGCGGCCAAGATATCCATCCGATTGCATCGGAGAGCTGATGTCAATGTATACATCGTTGTAAATGTAAATTATTCCACCGTATTTTTCTGGTTGATCATCATCTCTGGCACGACAACCTATAAAAATATATAGGTCAAAACATAAACGAAAACGGTTAAATGATTTGTTTGAAGGCAAGGCCAAGTTACATTCTTAAAGACAAAAAAAGAACAAAAACTAAATATATATAAATGTCACATGTGCTTAATTGAATGTTTACAAAATCGTATTTTTTTCTTAACGGCAATTGATTTGACAATAAATAGATCGCATCAGAAACATACATTTACAAACTGCATTACCACTAGAAAAATACTGTCAGGTAGGAAGATATATATTCATAAGGATTTTTTGTAAATAAAGCTTATAAATACCTATGTTACTATATATAGTAACAAAATCTAGGGTATTTCAGGGCCATTATGGCAAGATCTAGGTCATTATGCAATTTTGGCCGCCTTGCTACTCGGCATTATTTTTCCATAATGGGCGAGTGAATGACGGATGTGTAATATGACGTAATCAACTTTCAGTGACCTTCAAGATGGCTGCTGAATGAACTTAAATTAAATTGTTGTCAAGTTTAGAATCTTTAGAAAAATGAACTGTAGTCACTTGCATACAATTTTCTTTAAAGTTTAAATTACATAATTAATCACAATCATTGAATATTTATAACCTCAAGACAATACAAGACCCTCAGAAATTCAAAAAATGATTTTAGACTAACTGTCCGGAAAGGTCGGATCGTTCAAATTTAGACCTAGACAGTCTCAGAAACACCCAACTTCATAACAAAAACTAGCACAAGATCTAAATGTAATTCTCACAAAAAATGTGAAGAGTAAGTGTCAGAATAATCATGAAGTTTATATGTAGATATGTATCTTACAACGAGTTAATATTTCCCTACAGTGATATATTGTTGTAGATGAAACAACGAGTTAATATTTCTTTACAGTGATACATTGTTTTAAATAGAGTGTAAATATCATGTTTAAACTAGTCGCTGTATGTATACATGTTTAAAGGTCAGATCGTTTAAGCTAGCAAATATGCGCGTTTTGAGAGAGATTACATCAGTTAGTCGAGACACGCTGATAGTGCGTAGCGGTTATTTTTTTATAGAGAAGATAATTTCGTTGTTTTGAAGGGAGTTTTGTTGGTTTGTTGAAGTGGTTGAATATAATTGTGGTGATCTTAATTGATCAAGGTTTATTGGTTGTATTTAGTTGTTTTGGTTGTTGAGTTATATCTGTTTGTGAAGATATAATTGGTTGATATTGGTTGAATGTTTGTTATTGTCAAGATTATATTAGTTGCTGCTTTGTTTTGAGGATCTATGTAAATATTGGGTGCTTTAGTTTAAGTTGTTTTCTGATGCTGATTAGATTGTGTGAAGTTAATATTGTTGGATGAATGTTTGTGGTTTATACTGTATCTTATAGTTGTAAAAGTATTTTTTTTTTTGTGTGTGTGTTCTTCATTTTGTGATGATTTTATTGTTTTGTTTGGTCATAAGTTGTTTAAAGCTTGGGCTCGCCAGGTGTCTAGTATTGTTTCGTATAAAAGACGGATACGTGAAAAGATATGACGTATAAGTGGTTGATAAATGATGTGTGTTTGTTTTGGGTGTTAATAATGATCAAAGTTCTTTGTTTTGGGTGTAACAAATAATCAGAGTTTGTTGTTTAAATGTATATATTGATTTGAGATAGAAAAAGATAAAATGCCTAAAAAAAATAGTGTTAACTAAACAATTACATGCTAGTTTTCCAACTGAGAATATTTCACTTTTAAGTCAGGCGGTGCTGCCCAGCTCCCATATCTTGGAAATTGCTTCTAGTTTGTATTACTAAATCTTTTCTTAGATTAAATAACATCAAGGCAGGCATTACTCCTGACAGTAAGATTCTGTATTTATCGATAAAAACAACAATAAAACAACATTTTCTGATATTTATTTTGTGTTGTATTGTTTTCTAAGTTAATCGGAGTGTTAAACTGTACAGATGACAGATATTTGTATTTGTATTTGTTTACATTGACAACTGTCCGTTTCTTAGAAAGGGTGACAACCAAGATTAGCGGCGATGTCTAAACGCCGTATTTCGGACATAGGTATTAAAGACGTTAATGCTTGGTTGCTGCTCGCAATTATGCGAGATGGCCCTCGAGTTCATAATGTCCTTCGGGCCTGCGGCCCTCGGGCCATTATGCACATCTACGGGCCATTATCGCATAATGGCGAGCAGCAACCAAGTATTAACCTCTAATTATTCGGTAATAAATTTCAGTAATGATCTCAATGCAATAAAGTACATCTTTATTACCTGACCCTGGAAAAACAAGGTCATATCGACCAATGACTTGCACGTCAACAAGCAAAGGTGTTTCGCCAAGTCCATGCTCAATGGATATTAATGTCATGTTAGTGACATCAGTGTATAGGTCCATATCATACCAGGAGCTTACAAAATCAGGTTCCGTCATTAACATCGTATCCACATGAAATGGTAGCACTTTAAAAATTTCAAAATAATTATATTTATTTCACAATCGCATTCAAATTGAAATGAATAAAATCAGTAATTTATATTTGTATATGATAAGCAAGCATGCTAAAAATCACTGTAATAAAAATAACGTGTTAAAGTTGTTGACACTAAAAGACAACAGAATTATGTAACTCAGGGAACGTATTCACAACTGATCTTAAGTTAATTTTTTGACTTAAATATAAGATTTTTCTTATATTTTGAGAAATTATCTTAGATTTAAGATAAGAATCCGCAATTTACTTAAGTGGTATTCACAACTGTTTTTTATCTTAAGTTTTGTCTTAAGATGGACAATTTTTGTCTTATATATAAGTCAGCTACTACCCCCCTATCTTAAAGTTAAGAAATTTTTAACTTGGCAGTAAATCATCTTTAAAAATGGCGGACGGTAAATCGTCGATTCGATTTGAAAACTTGCGTTTTTTACTAGTATTAGATATATCATTGAGGTATTCAACGCCAATAATTACAGCAATAATGATTTCGTTCAAAGTAATTTTTACACACGATAAATGTGAGTAAAACAAGGAAGTTAAATCGGCAAAAATTGAAGACGCAAAGGAGACGCTCATTTCACAAACCGGAGTATGATCGTCAGTTTCTTGCTGGTAAGTACTTGTAAAGAAAATATTTGTGCACAGAAAAATGTAAAATATCGGTTTGTGTGTTGTTCTTTGAGAAAAACATAACCGCTAAACGCTTACGAGTGTTTATTTGCAATGTCACTGGTTTTCGCGAGAATCACTTATGGGACAACTTGCAATGCTTAGCGGATAAATTTAATTGAATAATTTACATATGCAAATTGATAATGTTCCGTATTACCGATGTGTTTATTGAAAACTTGACACATGCTGAATTGATAATGATTTACCCCACCGATGATTCGCCCAAGAACGTTTCGCCCCACTTTTTTGATGGTTCACTTCAGATTAGAGACGATTCGTCCTACCTTAGAATGATCCTTAGGTTATTAAAATAAATAAATGAAAAAATGAAATGTTTCTTTTGGTAACCGTTTATTTGTGAAATAAAATGTTCTTTGTATTTAGCAAATGTGTTACCATAGGCGCCCGTACTGGGTGTCATAAGTTCTAGCTGTATGTGAGTCACATATATCTAGCCAATACACACTGTTGTGGCTAGCCGTACAGTAGGTTTTCAATAATAGATAAATGTAATGATGAAGTCAGTAATTTGCAGGTCTTATTACATTTTCACACAGAATGTACATACATATATTGAAAAAATAATATTACCGATGATGTTCCGCCATTATATTATCATGATGACAAGATATCGGATAGATCTAGCAGGTTTTTTCTCTCTGCTTTGTTTATTGGTGTCGGTACCAGACTGATTGGGAAAAAATGCGTTATTTTGACTCAAATTTTATTAAGCATCTTTTCAGCTACAAATAAGATTAGCCATAATGAATAAAGACAGTTAACATCTTCCAGTGTCCAGGCAGAACTATTGAGTGGTAATTAATATAAATATAATCATTTTAGAGAAATATCATGGCCTGCTGGAATTTTAAACAGTCATTTTGAGAATTTTCTCATTAGATTTTGGGAATTCAGTTAACATCTTCCAGTGTCCAGGCAGAACTATTGAGTGGTAATTAATATAAATATAATCATTTTAGAGAAATATCATGGCCTGCTGGAATTTTGAACAGTCATTTTGAGAATTTTCTCATTAGATTTTGGGAATTTTCATGTCTATTTACCATTGGGAACAGTACCTTTTTCGAGTAGTAGTTATATAAAGAAAAAACACTCTGATCTATCAGAAATAAATTCACCTTTAATTGAAGAGTTTTCGTTAGCCAATGGAAATTCTGTACATGTTATTTACAAGTTTTAATTATTAAAAATACCTTTTCATGATCTACATGTAACTACTGCTGGATATTGACCCACAGACTTTAAGGTCAATTATACAGTAGTGTTCTTGTGCAATCGTGAAAAAACAGACCTGTGCGTTTCATCTTTGTATTGGTTGAGCAAACAACCAGCTTGTCATTTTCAATGCCTGCTTAAAAGCGTTCGAAATAAAATTTATTACAAATGTATTATAAATATGTTTTTCCATACAAATGATATTTAATATTGTTTCAGGTTTTTTCTCTTCATTTTGTTAGTATGTTTAGGTTTCCGCCTCATTCTCTTCACAAAGTCTTCATATTTCTAATTTTGATTGGTCATAACTATTAGATGAACCCTATTGATTTTGGGTCACTTTCAGTTCAAAGGTTAAGGTTAGGTCACAGATAGGCCTTTTAAGTCAGAATGATGTCTACTTCATATCTTGAAAACTATTTTATCACAAAGTCTTCATTATTTTTCTTTTCCAAATAAACTGAACTACTTCCAAGTACCGAATCTAAATGAGGTGAGCAAAGTGTCTAATAACAAAATAAAACAAATAATGTGTCAAGGGCCCCATAGAAATGGGGGGCATGTTTGTTAGACATTTCTTGTTAAAATTTATTAGTTTTTAACTCTAAATGTTTTTGATAAAATATACAAATTGTTTTGTAATTGTAATTCGCATTAAACAGATATTTTTTTTTATTCTATCTCTTAGTCTATATAAAATTTTTATCTATGCCAAATAAATGCAAAAAAATACCACAACCATAATCTTCTTTCCATCAAAATGAATCAAAACATGTTTTATTAAATATATTAAAGCTAGGACAAATCGTCGCTAAAGTGGGGCAAATCTTTACCAAATAACATAGGCACTCCTCCGGGATTTAAACCCCAAACTTTTGATAACAAAAAGCTAAAGGGGTTAACCCAACAGCAAGGCTGTTGGGAAGTGGCCTAGATGTATTATACAAATACATTCACAACATGTTGATTTTTTTTGTAAAATAAATTCCATGAATGTCCAGCATTTGCATTCATCAGCCCAGTGAGTTTCAAATTTAGTCACTCCATTTTATAGCCTAACGGGTTTGCTTTATAAATGATGCTTTGTGACATCTATGTTATATAATTTTTTTTAAGTATTTTTTACTTCAAATAGTTTATTCTTTTCTTAGTATCTCTGAGATCAAACAACAAAAAATGAATAGTTTCATGAATCTTCCAACCACCCCAACAAATACTCCTGCGTCATATTTAGGCATTACTCTTAATTCTTATCACACACCCAATCCAATCTCAAAGATTCATTCATGAGCTGTTTATTTTTCACTAGAAGCGCCCTGGATTAGATCAACTTGTGTGCACAAAAGCTTAATTTTTGATAGACAGTCACATGTATGCTGCTGTCAAATGAAAACAATGCATAAAAATGTTTTTTTTTTTTTGTTTTTTTAACCCATCTTTTACTAAAAGGTTCTTGTTGCTTAAATACATAGAAATAGAAGCAGGTGACAGTATGAAAAGCAAAAAAAAAAAACAAAAGGCAGCCCAATCTATCACAAGGAATTCAAAGAAAAATAAAAAATAGATTTATTGATGGGAATGAAAAAGCTCAATGAGTAATTATATGTTGGTTCAAATCTCAATAGTTTCTACCTAAAAAAAGGTTTCAAAAAAATTTAGACATTGTAAGCTTACTGACACTAGGGTATCAGCCATCAGTTTGTATTAACTTTGCAGGGTTTTCACTAGCCTGAAATCCTGAGGGTCATTTTGAACAAGTTTTACAGACTACATAGGTCAAATCCCTATGATTTTAACAAAATTTGACCCTCCAGTTAAAATCCTGAGGGTCAAATCAGGCCTTTTTGAAATTTGAAGGGTCTAACGGACACCCTGTTAAAGTTTTCTATGCACCATCAACATTAAATTATTTAATTTAAACTTAACACATATTTTTTGGATCATAATTGGTGATTATTATCCAAGGCTCATAACTCTAGCATAATTTTGCCAGAATTATAACCCTTTTTGAACTAGAAGTTCCTGATGCTACCTCAATCTTCAAAACTACTGAGGTATTCACTTAAAACTTAATATTTAGGATTAAAATTGATCACCATCCAAGGTCCATAACTTTTCTCTAGCATGGATTATTGCAGAATCCAGATTTCAGGTTAAAGTTTTGGTTTACTAAAATATTTTTCACTATAACTTTTTCATTTTCTTAAGGTATCAACTTCAAATATATGTATATATTGATATATATTTTCATCAACCTCATCTTATGTGGCAAGGTTCATAACTCTAGCACAATATTTTCAGATGTATATCCCCTTGAACTTAGAATTTTCCTTGAAAAATACTAATGTTTACTGTTACTTATTTATTTTTTAAGGGATCAAATTCATACTTCAAATATATGTTCCTTATCATTAACCACATGTTATATGACAAGGTTCATAACTCTTAGTCTAGCACCAATATTGCAACAATTATCTCCCCACATAACTAAGATTTTTTACTGGAAAAATGTAGTTTTTGCTATAACTTCTTCAGTTTTAAAGATATCTACCTCAAACTTCAAATACTTATTCATTATCATCAATTACATCTTATGTTACAAGGTTCATAACTATTGACGCAATATTGTCAGATTTATCTCTCTTTGAACTTAGGGATTACCTTAAGAAATACTTCTTTACTTTTAAGGTATCTACTTTAAACTTCAAATATATATTTCTTATTGTGTGACAAGTTTCATAACTCTAGCATGACTATTTCCAGAATTATTCCCCCTTGAACATGGAATTATGTTAACAAATGTTATTTTTTAGCTCACCTGACCACGAAGTGGTCAAGGTGAGGTATAGTGATGGGGCTATGTCCAGCGTCCGTCGTCGTGCGTCGTCAACAATTTAGTTGTTAACAGTCTAGCAGTCACAGTTTTGATTGGATCATCATCAAACTTTGTCAGAATGTTTGTCTCAATGAAATACAGATCGAGTTCGAAGATGGGTTATCTCGGGGTCAAAAACTAGGTCACAGGAGCTAAAATAGAAAAAGCTTGTTAACACTCTAGAGGCTGCAGTTTTCATCCAAATATTCTGGAAATTTGTCAGGAAGGTTGTTTTAATGATATCTAGGTCAAGTTCGAAGATGGGTCATCTCTGGTCAAAAACTAGGTCACAGGAGCTAAAAATAGAAAGAGCTTGTTAACACTCTAATAATTGGGTTGTTAACAGTCACAGTTTTGATTGGATGATCATCAAACTTTGTCAGAATGTTTGTCTCAATGAAATACAGATCGAGTTTGAAGATGGGTTATCTCGGGTCAAAAACTAGGTCACAGGAGCTAAAAATAGAAAAAGCTTGTTAACACTCTAAAGGCTGCAGTTTTTATCCAAATATTCTGGAAATTTGTCAGGAAGGTTGTTTTAATGATATCTTGGTCAAGTTCGAAGATGGGTCATCTTTGGTCAAAATCTAGGTCACAGGAACTAAAAATAGAAAAATCTTTTTAACACTCTAGTGGCTGCAGTTTTGATCCAAATTTCCTGGAAATTGGTCAGGAAGGTTGTTTGGATGATTTCTATGTCAAGTTTGAATATGGGTCGTGTCCGGTCAAAAATTAGGTCACATTGCCCAAATATGGAAAAATCTTTATAACACACTAGAGGTCACATGTTTGACTCAGTTGTCATCAAACTTGGTCATGATGCTTGTTTAAGACATTGCTTGGATGCGGTTGTGTCAGGTGAGCGATCCAGGGCCATCATGGCCCTCTTGTTTACTATAACTTAATACATAATAATAATTTAAATTGATTTTTTTACATAGTTTTGTGTTCCGCACTGTGTCTAGAATTTTATTAGTCGAGCTTCGCTTTCGCCTTTGACAGCTTTTGTTGATGTATGTACCTATATTTTCTTAAAAAAATTTTTTTTATATTTTCAGATGATATCACACTATTCATGAACCTCGGATTTAGTAGTCATCCAGACTGACAGTAGTATGGAGAATAAAGATATCAACATAGTAGCAACATGTTACATAATTTATAATGCTGCTGAACATAGCATTACTTCATTGACCAAATACATGGAGAATGAATTGGGATTAATGTGTAGTGACTATATACTACCATAATGTATCAGATTTTCTATCCTACAGCTCATGACATATAACATCAAATATCACCTGTTGCAACTTAAAATCATGGACACATGAAAAACACATAGGAACAATGAAGACTTAACTGTGTTCATAAACACTGGAACACATCAGTGGAATCAAACTCTAGAAGACCACTAGTAATCCAAAAGATTCATACCTGGGTACATCATCAAGGAGCCTTATTGTTACTAACTTTTATACAGGACATGTCGTTATCCAATTTCTTGTGTGATAAAATGTTATATCTATCACTGCCGATTGTGTTCATAATGTGCAAGAGGAATTGGTCCATTTTTTTCATCGAAAAACACATGAACATTCTAACTTGTGAGAAACTAGAAGACTATCAAAAGGATCACTATGAAAGAAAATTTCATTCATGGAAAAAGAACTGTGTGATTTAAGATCAGAATTAACATTTCCTAGTAATTGTTTTCAGTAAGATTATCAAAGAGAAATGAATGTTATATTCATTCGGTATGACTGACCTGTTGGTGTTGTTGATTTTAATTATATATTACTTACAAATCTATTACATCAAAACTTTATATGTGGATGAACCTTGATGAGTTCAACCTGGTTTTCAGGTCAAAAGGTCAAAGTCACTGGGATTTGTGGTAACCAAACATAAAATAGGCAATTACTGAGGAACATCAGACTTTGACAAATTGTATGTATGTACCAGATTTAACCATGATGAGTTGTACCTGCCATGATACTCATTTTGGGTCAAAAGGTCATGGTGATGGTTCACAATGACCTGTGTTGATATTTTTAATAAGATTTTTAAGGTCAAGAACACAGTTATGAAATGTGGGCACAGCCTGCTTAGTCAAAGTTGAGGTTGATGTGATTTTAACAAAACCAACATAATGGATTTGCATCCGCGCAGCCTGATCAGGATCCATGCTGTTCGCTTACAGACCCTAAAACAAGTAAAGAAACTGATAGCGAACAGCATGGATTCTGATCAGACTGCACGGATGCGCAGGCTGGTCTGGATCCATGCTGGTCGCAAACCCATTATGTTGGTTTTGTCATGACACAGCTCATATAAGCTTGCATACCTCTTAATGTTCTAAACTACTATGCCGGCAGCTTTCAGTATGTCTAAAAACATTAATCTGCAGTGCAAGCACTATCATAATGTCAAAAATAGAAAGCATAGGCTATATACTTGGTCATAGCTTCTGAAATATGTATTTCTTCTAACATGTATGTATGATGTCAAAAAAAACTGTTCATGTAAAGTTTTACATTTGATAATGCAATTAAAAGGGAATAAATAATAAAAAAAAAACAACCTGTGACTTGTTTACACACTAGATGATTTATCATTTTGAAGCAGAACAGCTGAAAAGCATGACATGTAATTTAAATGCCTTATTTTTGTATTATTTTAAAACAACATTTCAATGAAAAACAATGAAATTTAAGCCATCTGTCTGTACTAGGTTAAAACTTTCCATGCATAAATAAGTTATACCTTTACCATGGGCTTCATTCACTTATTTATTACAAATTTTTTGCAAGTCACTTCACTTGACGCCTTTTCTGCCCCCCCCCCCCCCCCCTCTATTATTTACTTTTTTTATCCTTTAAGATTCAAGTGATGTAATGGCTAGCCTACCCCATTAAGTTCAGTCATCTTACATGAGCCACGTCACGACAAAACCAGCGTTATGCTTTTGCGACCAGCATGGATCCAGACCAGCCTGCGCATCCCGATCTGATCAGGATCCCATTTTAGGCTATAAAGCTTAAAATAGTTTTAAACTTAGATATAGATTTTCATTTTATTATTCATGTTGCCATCCCTTCCACATAATCTACATCTTTTAGTTTAATATGGTACTTTGACATGTTTTCAGCTTGATTTGACAGCGTATAAACACCCGGTTCTAATTTTAGACATTGAAGAGCACTTCCGTTACTATTTTAGTAACGGAAAACCCCTCTTTCATTAGGAACCAACTTAAGATTTTTTAAGTGAAATATTTACTGCTTAAGATATTTCTTAAACTTAAGAAAAATCTTGGCTAAGTTTTACATAAGTAAGTTTCGGAATATGACTTAAGCTTAAGATAAAAAAAATTCTTAGCTAAGATTTTTTTTTTCAACTTATGTTTTAACTTAAGAAATAACTTAAGATCAGTTGTGAATACGACCCCAGATATAAAATTACTTCATTTTCGATATTTGGCTGCAAAATATTACTTTTCTGCGTACTCTTGGACGAATTTTACTCAGTTTTACTTTAAAACTCAAGTCTTTTAAAAATGTCTTTAATACAATATATTTCTTTTTTTAATAATTATTTATTTACTTTTTAGTTATTTTCTAATGAGAAATAAATCATACCAATATATACTACAATGACCGAAGAAATAAATCCTTCCATCTCAAATCCAAACAAGCTAATACATATTGAACGCTACAAAAATGTAAAAGCCCAAGTGCTTTAGATAAAAAAGATCCTCAAATTCATCGACCAGATCAATGCAAATAAATTTTTTAGATAACAAATTGAAAAATACCATATTTCAGTGAAGTGTCTTCCTGATTCACTTCTATCGGTAAAGGGAATCGATTATCTTTATATCTTAAAATCTTCGTGTCAGCGAAAGAATTTAAATTTAAGTAATTTTGATACGTTTTAAGTATTCATACCACTACATTATCTTACATTACTATTGATACAGAGTTTCTATCTCTAACTGTTTTAATGTACTTTTTGTTTTCTACTTTAACATTTGGGATGTATAAAGATATTCTGTGTACACTTTTAGAAGATAATGTTGCTAGTAGAAGTGAGCATTTGTAACATGTTGCTGCTGTTGATGTGTGTGTTTCTTATCCCGTTTATATCAAATTTGAGAGAAATAGAATCCTGAAGGCCTACATAGCACATTAAGATCAGTCATACAACTTAATTGCTACCTACTTGTCGCATCTATGCGAGTTGTGGATGTCTAATGAAAAGACCTCGTGCCCATGAATTGGTGACCAGTGTTCTATCTCAACAACAAATGTCCATCTTTTAATGATAAGAAATATTTACAAAATTTAAAACAATTTCGTTTATTTTTGCTAGTGTTTACATCACCCATCACCTTTATATGCCATTCCGCGACTAATAAATGTGCAATATATTTAATTGATTAATTCAGATATATCATGTCTCTTTTATAACTGAAAGTATCGTGGTTTCTGTAATCTGGTATTTTATCAGTTTATTACTTTATGTATAGGATCCATTTTGAAACCTTCGTGCATTATTTTCAAACACTGGTATATTCTTTACCTGAAGGTAACGAATACTGATATCGTCTAACAAGCATGGGTGATACCAGTAGAACTTAAATTTACGAGCCCTATGTTAAGAGACAACCACATTGACCCATATTCTACCACACTCCTCCCTTAAAGTACAATATCTCTAAAGCACTCTTCAATATCTACTTCATAAACGTATGAATTTACTTGCAAACATTACGATATAAAATGAAATCGGAAGAGATGTTGCACTTCCCATTGTTTTCTTCAATTTTTAAATGCTCGTACATTTTTGGACAGAGTCTTAGATATTCACCCAAGGTCATTTAGAGAAATCTAGTTTTTTTTTCAAAAATATTGTATAATCAATGGTTTTCAGAAGACATTTTATATACAAACCTCAAATAAAAATAAAGACATAACACCTAAAAGTATTACGTATTTATTTATTATTACAGAAGCATGTATGTATATATTGGACACACAATAAATGCTTCCTAAAACTCTCCTTGTCTTGATTATTGGTCATACATTATACATATTATTAAGTAATAATAATAACATAACAAATACAAACATGATTATAATACTTCAATGAATACGTTTTTTCATTAAAAAGAGGCACCAAAGAAAGTATAAAATGTTATGTATATACACATAAAACAAATCTGATTTGCAAACAATAAGATGAGATGGATAGGTCAACACTCCCATTTTTTCCTTTCAACAATTGATTTCAACAAAAGACCCAGATGAATATCACTTGACAATTTGCCAGTATCCTTTATTTCTTTACATGGCGTATGAAAAGGCATATTGACAACATTCAAGTGTATAAAGAATGATAATTTTGGTCATATCACTATATGTATTTTATTTCCAAGCATTGTACTAGTTTGCCAGTTCGTTCTAGTAGTCATTCCATTAAAATATAACAGTTAAACTTTTATTGCACAAGTTAAAAATATCATGAACAAAAAAAAATTGTAGTTTCAGAGAACCTATTTAGTATACTGTGCAAGTTCGTGAAAAATGTGGACCAAATTAAAATTTAAAGTATCATGAAATCCACGCCAAAATATGTTTTGAACGCTAAGGAATTTTTTACCCTTATTTATCAATTTGCATTTACGTGTATTGTTAAATTATAGTACTTCGGTTAATTCAAATTTGCTTTTCATGCAAAAATATACTTTTCATTTTGTTTAGTACGAATGTGTGAGATATCGGTTAGGTTTCATCTTTGAGGCATGATATTTTATATTTACTTAGTACCATCAATATCGTCTATGTTCATGTTACGTGTGTCCCGGTCACAATTTTTTCTGCATAAGCGACGAATGTAGACTATTGCTAGATATTTGCTTGATGTGTATTTAATTAATCTATATAAAATTACAATATAACTAGACATCACAGAAATCATTGGAATAGCACGTATACAACAAAGCTTTAGTCAAAGGGAGTAAACTCGACAGCAATGAAACAAAAATTAATATATTATTTTCACATAGTAATTATTACTTCCCCTTGTCGCCAATGTGCGTGTTATTCATTCCCGATATATTATATGCCTAAGATATGATATAAATTTATCATAATTCTATCATTTTCATGATAACTTTAAAAAAATCTGTTACATATTAGTGATACAATAATATGTGCTTTCATGTGTATAAAAGTCAACTAAATCAGCCATAAATATTTTTTAAATAATGACCCAATAAATAGTTACCATTTTGGCAAGGGATGTAAATATTGTATAATATCGGAATCTATTTATAATACAAAATTGCAATCTCGGTTTGATCGGCTTTGATTTCGAGAAATGATGGGAAGACGCCTAGCTTTGGCTTAAACAGTTTTTTAATCTAAGATCTATCAAGAATTAATTATTCAAAAGGTCAAAAATTATAACAACACTCAGTTCGAGTCCCTGACAGTTTTAAGTAACCATTGAAGAACACTTGATACTTGCTGTATGAAGTATTTCATATATACTAGCTGTTCAAGTTTGTGAATCACGATAAGTAAGATATCTTAGACAGATGGTCTCGTATAACAACATATAAAGTGTTATATCTTCAGTTGCAGTTTTATTCAGAGGTTGGCTAAAGATGGCACACAGTAATATTCGCAGATTAAGATACCATTGATCAAAAGTAATAATAAACTTTAAGTCGAAAACTTAAATTATAGAGAAAAATGGAAACAAAATTTCATTTGTCTAAATAGTACTTATGCAATTATTTGAAAGGTCTTCTTTTCCTTGCTTTGACCAATTGAATATATCTTCATTTAAAATCCAAGAATATTAAGCACATTGAGGAAACTATAGCAAACTATTTCATAAGTATTACTTATAGAGCTCTTTCGTTCTGTACCGGGTCTGCTTGTAAAAGATCCTGAAAATAAATAAATTCAATTTTCTATGCATCATTAACATGTTCGTAAATTCCCAATGCCATGTATTTACAATATGCAAACTTTCAATGGTTAAGATAAGCTTAATTAAATTTGATTTCTAGAAATTGCAAGGAATTCTATAAATATAATCCATCTTGAAAATAAAGCAGCTAATGGTTATGACACTTACTTAAATTTTACAGATTTTATAGTTTGAAAACTAAGATGGAGCTATCTTAAGAAGGTAATGAATTACGTAACTATGTACTTAGATTCTTTGGCACATCATCTTGAATAAATTCAAATTGAAATATAAAAAGTAACATAAAGATGAGATGTATTCTCACTACTGTCTCTGGAAAAGGTATCAAACATGCTATTCATTCGATCAGAAAAAGATGATGTTGACGCTCTAGGCTGCTGTTACATAAAATGTAATGTTGAAAGCCACAAAACAACATTTCATTAATCATTAATAAAACAGATCTATTTCTTTAAAATGTCAAAATTTGTATTCTTGTCACTGCTTTTCCTACAATGTAAGATAAATCAGTTACTGTAAATCGTTCACTTGCTTTTGAACATTAATGTTTTACACGTATTATATAATTATTATACTATACATGTATATTAATAAAAGGCCAGACATCATGAGCGAAATTTTGTACTTTTTTAAAATCAGCTTGAAAGTATCAAAATATATTGAATATATGTATATTAGATAAGCAGGCTGTTTCTATACATGTCGTACTAAATATGTCAAATAAATCTATAATTCAGATAATCATTATCTTTTAATTTGTAAATTTAAAAGTGTCGTGGTTTCTGTATTCTGGTATTTCATCAGTTAATTACATAACATAAGGATCAATTTTGAAAACTGTTTGCATTTTTTTCACCCACTGTTTAGTTCTTTTCCTGGAGCGAACGAATACTGATATCATCTAACAAGCATGGTCTTGATACCTGTAGAACATAAATTTACGGGCCTTATTTTAAGTGACAATCACATTGATCCCTATGCTACCACACTCCAATATCTCTGAAACACTCTTCAATATCTACTTCATGAATGTAAAATATTACTTGCAATAATTATAATATAAAATGAAATTGAAAGAGATCTTGCACTTCCAACTGTTGTCTTTAATTTTTTATGAACATATATTCTTAGACAAAGTCTTAAATATTCACCAAAATTCATTTAGAGACTAATATAATTTTCAAAAAATATTGTATAGTCAATGGGTTTTGGAAGGCAGTGTTTATACAAACCAGTTTATGATACTACTGCAAATAAATTTAAAGACATAACACATAAAATAATAAATTTTATTATCACAGAAGCATGTATGTATATAATGGACACACAATAACTGCTTATTACAACTCTCTTTGTCTTGATTATTGGTCATACATAATTCATGATTAATAGTAACATTACAAATAAAGACATTATCAAAATACTTCAATGAATATGCTTTTTCATTTGAAAGAAGCACCAAAGAAAGTATAAATCTTTATGTATATACACAAAAATCATATCTGATTTGCTAACAAAAAGATGAGGTGAGTTTGCCATACAGCTTTTTCCTTCATATCTAGGCCCTTTGAGTTTCAAAAATTGACATCAAGGACATTCGGAACTGCCTCGGCTATTATCTATAATAACCTCGGAAATAATACGGATTGAAGGTAGTTCTTCCACGTGGTTTCAGATGAAACAGAGATAATGTAAAACGAATGTATATATTTCACATCTTATGTCTGCTCCGGTACTCTTATGCTTGAAAATATGTCTGACATTAATTCATAATTTAAATATGCCCACTGATGTTCAATTTTAAACAAATCGTACTAAATGTCAACAGATTGGTGTTTTGTATTTTCGGGTTCTAAAACCATAATAATAGATATATAAATAATATATTGTTTGCTTTTGTACCTATGATTTACTTATTTCAGGTGGACTTTTACTTTATATATTGGAAATAAACTTGTCAAGATTTCCCAGCATTAAATAACTTTGTGTTAACATGTTTAGTTTCTTAGCGTAGGTTAGACCGAAATACCTTATCCGGTCTGTGTATTCAAACTATTGCGTTCGAGGTCCTTATCCGAAGACTTACGGAAAGGGCCGAAAAGTTGGATTGGTATATATGGTGACTTCAAGAAAGACATTAGAGTCATCCATGCATATTATATTACTCGTATATTATATTAAGATTTCATTTAGAAACTTGATTAAGTTATGTTATTATTTATTGTCTCAATATTGAGATATTGTTCGACAAATACACAGCTATCAAACTTTTATAGATTTTGGAACTGTGTACGGGTCCATGTACACAACCATATGTATAATATATGTATAATGGCATTATTATTCCACACCACCATATAATTGTTCGACTTGTTAACATAACTTACTTCGGGTACATTCAAGATTTGATATAGATGTTCAGGCCTCTGAAAAGAAAATGAGACTTGACGCAGAACAAAAACGATATGATATCCATGGATGGTTTAAATTGAAAGAAAAAAACGAAGCTACATGGAGTACAATAGTGGTGTAATATGGAATGTTATGATTTTCATATTGAAAACAAGGCTATATTCGTAACGTTGAATCATATTATGCGTTCTATTATGTCACATGATGCAAACCCTGGACGTTCATTGATAACATTAAATGAGGTTTGAAATAATTGTAGGTACTGCGCCATAAAAGAAGGTTCGTGTTTTATATGTATTACCTTGAATTATGCAATAACCGATGAAATTTTCAATTGTTCCTTGGTCTGATTTCCATGCAAAGGTCTTTTTATTCATGAACATTTAAGCATCTTCCCTTTAAGTGCATTAACACGTTCTAATGTCTGTTGGTAAGACTTGTTTGCATAAGATTTGTTTCCAAAATAAATAACAATTGTTTCATGTTTTCTTTATTCTGCATTGTTACAACAGAAACAAGTATATCAAATGAAGTAAACACAAATAAAAACTTCTATATAATTATTTTAAATGACAGCAATAATAAATGTAATCTTCACAGCTCAGACAATGTATCACAGAAATGTCGAAAATATGTCATGAAAATGTCGAAAATATGGTGATATGTAATTAATCTCAGACAATGATTTGATTGAAGTCCATGTTTGACTTAATCGCCAATCCAGTTTTAAGATTATTCATGAGTTCATTAGTATCATCACCGCAGTTATCGACATAGTCATATATTTCAATGTCACCATTCATCAAACTGGTAACGTCTGTCTGAATAATGTTTCTAGAAGGATATAAAAATAAAATCTATTACTACTAAAATAATTGAAATCTTTACAAGAAAGTGCAATGATGGGCACGAATTGGATCTAATTAAATAGATAAAATTACATGTAAATCTAAAAATATAACAAATTACATTATGAACGGATAAATGTTAAAGCGGACTAAACAAAATTATGTTTTTAAGAAAAATTAAAATATAGTTTCAAACAGCAATGTAACGCTTTGTAGATTATAAGGAATCATATTAGGAATAATAAGATAAAATTCTGTCAATTGACATGTCGAGATCATATACTGTATTTGTATTGTTAAGTAATAATTATATATTTAAGAACTTCTGGAGGAAAGATATCACTACCTCTGCTATTCTTTTGTATGATCTGAATCATATGGGTTCCAAAACTCCCAATTTGAAAGTATTTTGTAATGCAAGAATACTTGCCTTTTGCATTTGGCTCATTGTTTTTACTCGTATTAAATTTAAAACATTAGAAGAATACGATATTTCCTTAAAGTGTAAAAACTTGAAAATTTAGATGTCAGACAGCTAAATGAATCCTTTCGTATATCTAATAATTTAAAGCAATTGTAATTGTATCTCACCAGTTCAATTCGTTCAGCCCCTGGAAGCCTTTCGCGAACATCCCTGTCTAGTTGATAAGTTGCTAAAATAACAATTAGAAACAGATTCATGATGTATTGTACTTATAACGTTTGATTCTATACTCACAACGTATAATCCATGGTCCGTTTACACTTCCGCTTATGAGCTAGT